>NC_081199.1:36284015-36574015 GCF_902713425.1 Acipenser ruthenus
ATTTAAAAATAAAATACTTCAGAGTCTTATAGTGTAAATTAAGACGTGGCATCTTTACATTATACAATGCATACAATATTCTTACAATTCACTGTATATGGAAGGCTGTGAGAGCTTTATCAATTGCGAATCATGGTTAACAGTGAGAAAAGGTAATAGGATGGGAGGTAAAAACAAATATAAATGAATAGTGGAACACACACCCCCACACACACAGACACGCACACACGTACACATGCACACCCACCCACACCCCCACACACAGACACGCACACACAGAGACAGATCCAAACTGCCACATTTGTATGTATATCTGTTTATAAAGCAGTCATTTTGTCCTGTTGGCCATTATGTGTGCACTCCCAGCATGTGGGGCCATCTCCTTAGCAGCGTGACAGGTGATTATGTGTGTCAACGATTTCCATCATTGCTGCTCCAATTACTGCTTCACATCTGGATTGTTATAAACATATACATTTTTTTATGTTTTCCAATGGGATTACAGGATAATGCATTTCATATAATGTATAATGCATTTCATAAATTCCAAACCAAATTTTTCATGTGTGCTATTTCTGTATTCAAAGAGAAATTGTACAGCAAGATAAATTAATGTGATTACGCTTCTCCGTCTAACCACCCAATTTACAAAACTCACAGCATGAAATAATAAATGGTTGAGATACTGCCTGCATTTATCTTCTAATAGAAATTATTTACTTAAAACTAATCTGATGCAACAGTATATTTTATACTAGGTTATGTCAGTAATCAAGTTAACAAACAAGAAAACAGAACTATAGTGCATAATAACAATTTTTTATCAAAATGTGGTAAAGTATATGTGTAATATAAAACATACCAATGTCTGGTATGCCATGCTTTTATACATCCAGATCTAGTCATAGCTAAACATGTAGTCAGAGAAACAATATATGAAATAATTTAAATATACAAAAAAGTAACAAGACTTAATAAGAAAGTAATATGGACTAGAATTACATCTTAATTGTGGCCATGAAATCTAAATAAGTATCAAGTATGCAATACTGCACAAATTACTAAATGTTTCAAAAGTGATCACTTTACCCTTATAGAAGAGTGTTCACCTTGGCAAAAATGCAGTACAGGATAGGTAAACAAAGTAAAGGCATGCTAAAGCACAGGAACAGTATTTGCCTACAGGGGGTTTGAGGAAATTCATTGCAAATTGCATTTGTGGGACACGTCTGGCTTTTTAGAGAATCAGTCCCTAAAAAAATCAGATTTGTAAACAATTCAATACAAAGAAATGTCAAACTAGTTTGAAAATAAATAGTGTAAACTTAAATGGATATTGTGATGAACCGCTGTTCCCGCAGGCATGGGCTTCTCACAGGTGGAGGTGGGACGCAAACCCGGGTACTCCCGCTCTGAAGCACAGTGCCAATATCATTGAACAAAAGAGCCAGCTGCCTTGCAGGAGCAGATATTGGGCTTATGTCTTCATGTTTTAGATTGCGTCACCTACCAGCCCAGCCCTGACCCCTACCCCCGTGCATGCTACAATACAATAAAACTGGCTACATAATAGAGCTAGTCCTGAACCCTGCACTTACCACATCTCATTGACTTTATGGAAGGTATGTCAACATATCCAGGTAAAGAGACCAATTTTCAATGATCAGTCTTAGGTTAGAGTCATGTCAGTAAATCAGACATGGACGGCAAATATATGAACAGACAAGCATGTACATAAATAGATTTGAATATGGTAGTGTTTATACTGAAGAGGCACAGTACAATAGACATGGTCAATGACTGTTTTATTATTGTGTTGATTGCTTTGTCTCTAGCAAAACATTAAACTCCACTTAAAAGTGTTTCACGTCTCAACACTGTGTATTACAGTAGGTGCGGTAAATTATAGGTGGAAAGATGAAACAGCTACCAAGAAACAGGACATGCTTACTGCATGCATGCTTAAGGTTAAAATTAGCATGTAGTGCATTTCAAACTGATGATACCTTCTGAACCTCTCTGCCGTTTTAGTGCAATGCATTTCTTTTCAATCTTTGCAGTTCCTAAGGAAACAACCTGTTAATGTATTTTTTTTTTGTATTATATTTAGCTTGGATTTTCCATCATTGTCTAACATCACAGAAAAAAAAGGATGGCTATTCTCTTACTTAACAGCATTTTTTTTACCCACCACAAACAGAACCCATCAATGTAAAGAGTTTATTTTCTTACCTTGCTGATTTTGAGCATCATAGACCCGTAGAACAAAGAGTGGAGGGCTTTCACTTCTTAAAAGAGTCACATTTTTGGTCAACAGGTCCAGTTGGAAAATGGAACCATTCATATAATCGGTCCAGAAAATATAATTACGGTAATGCGATATTCCAAATGGATGGTTCAGTTCTTTCCCATTGTACACCACCTAAAATGAATTAGAGTAACTAAAATGGTTACACAATTTCTGTTATGGAAGGATAAGAATAGGAGAAACAGTTAGAGGTTCTTCAGACCAATGAGCCATGCCCCATTCCTAGCACAACTTTTGCCCCTTGGCAATATTTAATTGTTTCTTCAATGACCAATGCAGCTACATATTCACTTTATGGTACCGCTGATGGACAGTATCATACTACACTGTTCCACACAGTCAGGATAAACAGGTCTACATGCTTTCCCAAGAGAATACTTTCTTTGTCTAATTCATATTTAAATGATTGCACATCATAAGAATGCGCATTTGTATAATTCCTGTTAGGCATCACCATATTATGTATTGCACATTTTAATTCACTTAACCCTTTGCGGTCCTATCTCGCAATTTTCCCTTTCCGGTCCAATTTCGGACCCTATCCGACATCAAAAAGACGCAAAAAACAGGTCTCTAGTCGTTTTTTCTCCGGAAAAAGCCAAGTCAACCATTCAATGGCCGAGTGAAACCGATAGGAGCCGAGAGAAGCCGAAAAAAAGGGCGTATCTCATGAATACTGATAGACCCGACACCACATAGATAACACGGACATAAACAAACAAGATAGCTGCTTCCGCATCCAGCGCTCAAAGAACATCACAGACATTTGCAGAGCTTTTTTTAGATGTTATAGTAATAAAATAACGACTTGGATCACATTATTGAGGAGTTTGGTGATAAAACAAGTGAATAAATGGACCGCTAAGGGTTAAAATATTGTGAAATAAAAGATTTTAGTTTAGTTTTGAATATTGATTCTACAGGAAATTACTGATTGTTGCAACAACTGTACTTTCATTTTCCACTTCAGAAAACAAAACCCTAAAATAATACAGCAAAGATTAATATTCTGCTAAAAGCATAATTACCATTCTTTTTGTGCCATTTAGAAAAATCTGCTCAATGTGATCATAGTAGGCATCACACCAGTACAGTTTGCTGTTCGCGTAATCAAGGGCTAAACCATTGGGCCACAACATCTTTGAAGTCACAAAGTTCTGTCGATTGGAGCCATCCATCCATGCTTTTTCAATTCTCCCAATACTGTCATTGACTTCATCTTCCTCCCAGTCAGTCCAGTACATCCAACTGAAGAAAAATACCATGTTACACAGATTATCATGTGTGTGTATCTATATTATATATATATATATATACAGTGCCTTGCAAAAGTATTCAGACCCCTGACCAATTCTGTCATATTACTGAATTACAAATGGTACATTGAAATTTCGTTCTGTTTGATATTTTATTTTAAAACACTGAAACTCAAAATCAATTACTGTAAGGTGACATTGGTTTTATGTTGGGAAATATTTAAGAAAAATAAAAAACTGAAATATCTTGCTTGCATAAGTATTGAACCCCCACACATTAATATTTGGTAGAGCCACCTTTCGCTGCAATAACAGCTTTAAGTCTTTTGGGGTAAGTATGTACCAGCTTTGCACACAGTGTCGGAGTGATTCTGGCCCATTCTTCTTGGCAGATTTGGTCCAGGTTGTTCAGGTTGGTTAAACGACGCTTGTGGACCACAATTTTCAAATAGTGCCACAGATTCTCAATGGGATTGAGATCAGGACTTGATGCTGCCACCACCATACTTCACTGTAGGGATGGTGTGTCTTGAGGCATGGGTAGTGTTAGGTTTGCACCACACATAGCGCTTTGAGTTTTGGCCAAAAAGCTCTATCTTGGTCTCATCTGACCACAAAACCTTTTCCCACATCGCAGCTGGGTCACTCTCATGCTTTCTGGCAAACTCCAGACGTGCTTTCAGATGGTACTTTTTGAGTAACGGCTTCTTTCTTGCCACCCTCCCATACAGGCCAGTGTTATGCAGAGCTCTTGATATGGTTGACTGGTGCACCATTACTCCACTCCCAGCCACTGAACTCTGTAGCTCCTTCAAAGTGATTGTTGGCCTCTCTGTGGCTTCTCTCACAAGTCTCCTTTTTGTTTGAGCACTGAGTTTTGAGGGACAGCCTTTTCTTGGCAGTGCCTGGGTGGTGTGATGCAGCTTCCACTTCCTGATTATTGATCCAACTGTGCTCACTGGGATATCCAAACACTTGGATATTATTTTGTACCCTTTCTCTAATCTATGCATTTGTATTACTTTATCTCTAACTTCTGTAGGATGCTCTTTGGTCTTCATTTTCCTTCAGATTCACAGCCTGACCAATGATCCTTCAACAGTGGGGTTTTTATCCAGAAAATGTGACAGCAACTTTAATGGTTCACAGGTGGAGGCCAATGGTAAGGTTATTGTGTCCTCGTTAGGGCAATTTCTTTTATCTGTGTAAACTGGGAGCTTCCACAGCACAGGGGTTGAATACTTATGCAAGCAAGATATTTCAGTTTTTTATTTTTCTTAAAAATATAAAACCAATGTCACCTTACAATACTTGATTTTGAGTTTCAGTGTTTTAAAATAAAATATCAAACAGAACGAAATTTCAATGTACCATTTGTAATTCAGTAATACGAGAGAATTGGTCAGGGGTCGGAATACTTTTGCAAGGCACTGTATATATATACTGTATCTGTATATACATATATATATATATATATATATATATATATATATATATATATATATATATATATATATATATAGTTATTTTAAGCTTCTCCTAGCTTTGAGGAAGGAGGGTCTCAGAGGAACATCAGGCATTTATTAGGACAGCTGTTTTAATATTCTTATGCAGGCACAAAATAATGTGCAATACCACTTTACAGGTTGAATATATTTAAATGAATACGATAATCACTTTATATATGAGAAATTAACCCTCTTTGAGCTTATATTCTAAGAACAGCTTGTTGCCTTGTCTACTCTCTGTGATTATATTGTATAAAAAAGACCACATATTTTCACGGAACATATCCTATCATCAACATTTCTAACACTGATGCCTGTAGCACACATTAAAGTTATGTTACTTATCAATTATTTGTTCCCATAAGTTGTTTTACATCCAGCAGAGATGTGATTGACCTTTTTTTTCCTTGCTAGAAGACTTGTCAAAAAGTCTTATCAACATGTTGATGAGACCTGAACCCTCCTACCTCCAGACTATTATTTCTCCCGACACCCCCACTTGCCCCCTCTGCTCCTCTGCCACCAGAGCCCACTCCTTCTCCACCCTTGCCCCTCAGTGGTGGAATGACCTACCCATGGATATCAGCACTGCTCAGTCCTAGACCAGCTTCCGGTGCCTCCTCAAGACACACCTGTTCAGACAGCATCTGTAAACCTCACAACTCTCGACTAGACTGGACTATATGGCACCCAGCTGTATCAGTACTTGCATCATCTTGAACTTGCACTTAACTGCTCCACACTTTGCTGTATTCTACTACTGCTCTCAATCAATGATAAAATTATATAATTATACCCTATTGGAGGCCAATTAAACAATTAAAGGTCTGGTTGCAACAAAGTCCTGCAGTGGGATGGATTGGAAGAGCCAAGGTTGCCTACTCCGGATTTAAAGGGATAAGTTGAGAGTACTTTAGTGTTTCCAAAGATTAATAAAAACACTGTTTCATACAATATAAACCACACCAGGAGGTTCAGTAAAGGCTCCATTTTATGATTTATACTTAAAATGGATACAGGGACTGAGGAGGACACAAGGCCCGGTTATAAATGCAGCTTATTTTACCTTGCTCTGCTGAAGCAGACTCTACTGTATATTACTCAAGACATGCTCAAAGTGTTCACCTTCTCCCACCTCTGAATTATTTTCCCAAGGAGGTGCATATGACAGTATTCTATCTCACTGGATTCACAGATTTTTTTTTCACACTCAGTGAGGGTGATAATGAGATTGGCCTCATGCCATCAAACACAGTTCATTATTGCTAACGCCAGTTGTATCATGAGATACAAATGATACACTACCTCTATTACATTGCAGTACAACAACCACCCACAAAAGATATGTGTAGGGCAATTAAGTGTGTACAGCAATATAATGGGAGCCTAGGCCAACTGTACAAGGCTAAATATTGTTAAACATGGTGGTAAATCAATGAAATGTGTTTAAAAAAATATTTTCACTTTATATTAAGGTTACAAATTCACATTTGGTCACCTGGAAAAAGTGAACAGTATTTTCTCTATTTTTACTTCGCATGCTGTTTTGCGTTTTTGGCTAATGGTGGAATGCATGCTGGTATTAAATGAGCTGTGCCGCTGTTGCCATCCTTCTGCCATCCAGCAAGTAAGAAAGGGTCAGGGTTGCTTACTGGGGTTGTTTTTTTCTCATAAATGCTGGAAAGATGACAAGCTTGCTTCACGTTTAAAATTGGATCTTTGTTAACTTGGTACTGTTTTTAACGTATTTTAAGGTAGTAATTCTCCTTTAATATAGAGCTAAAATTGTATTTGTGAGATACTGACGGACATACTGATTTACGGACTATGGGCCATAATAACAAAACGTTAAGGGCTGTTTTAATAAATGTATCTGTCAAATCATGAATACTGTATAATGTACTCTTTCCATCACAGAAATATAGCAAGTTTTGCATCAAATTTTAGGATTGAGACATTATACAAATATCTATCTATCTATCTATATATATATATATATATATATATATATATATATATATATATATATATATATATATATATAGATAGATAGATAGATAGATAGATAGATAGATAGATAGATAGATAGATAGATAGATAGATAGATATACACACACACACACACACACATACATACAGAATATGGATATTTTATGTAATCAAAGAAACTACAAAATGATATTGCAAAAGTCTACTGGAAGCCATAATAGTAGTACATATTTTGTATATGAAAACTACAAAGCAGGATGTAATTCAATATGTTAAAGACTTTATGAAGCAAAATTACTTAATTCTATAGGGTGATGCAAAACTTTTAGGTCATTCCCCTCTTTGGCTTTCAATAGCATTGGAAGGCATTTTTACTCTTAATGACATGGGCCTTTTTATCAGAATTGACTGTAGGTTGAACCTCACATGTAGTTATATTACTTTGTGTGATCATTCTGATGCTCAGATATATCTGACCATTTATTAGTAAAGACAGCAAACTGTGACTAATCAAGTATAATAGCATTGACTGTCTAAGGCCAGTTATTTGTTGCAGGTACAGACATCCCTGCCAGAAATGACTAATGGCAAAGATAATTTTCCAGCCCAACTAGTTAATGGAATTACAGCCAATTTAAGTACAAACACAAATTACACAAAGTATGGAAACATCCAATAAGCCAATTCCAAACCAACTTCTGTAGGTGTGAACGTTGTGTTGGCTATTTGCTATTAAATCAGTGTTCTGCCTTCAAGCAGTCAACTCAGCTATACCCACAATGCACCCATGTATTCAAAAGGAGAAAAATCAGAGGACGACTTTACTCAAATAGTAGGTTATTATTTTAGTATTTGGCTCTACAGGGAGAGATGATACTTGCTTTATATGTAGGTAGATAATATAAAAAATCCAGTTGAATTATAGAATACACTAGATCACACAAATACAGTAGATTTAGGTGTTACAATAACATGATATACAGCAGATTAATCATACCCATTTAGTGGGTCGACCACAATGCCTCTTGGATGAGACATATCTCCTTCCAACAGGGTCTTCCTGGTTTGAGATGCCTTCTCCATTCTGGCAACACTGATGGTTTTTCTATGTCCGTCATTTGTCCAGTACAGATTATTTCCAATCCAGTCCAATGAAATTCCCTCCACATTGTCAAGGTCTGTAAAAAGAAATGTTGCTTTGATCCTCAAGCCATGAGTTTATATGCTTTTTACAAAATAATTTCAGTGTTTTGAAAGGTCTTTAAAAATGTATATGTGTAAAGGTTTCTAAAAACACCAGAAATACTTGATTAAAACGCAAAAAACATGTTTTAGGTTGCAAGGTGCTGATCATCAGAAAAGGGTTACCAATGCACTCACCATCTTTTAAGATTGTTTCTCGTCCAGTGCCATCGATTTTCTGTCTTCCGATTAAAAAGCTGGTGGTGTCAGCAAAGTAGATGTAGTTTGCCTCAGCATGAAAATCGAGGGCCCGTGGATTCACAAGATTTTCTATCTGTATCATGTATTCATCAGCTGATTTAGTATTTAGATCCATTCCCCGGATAATTCCAGGTCGCCCCTTTCCATAAAAAAGGAACAGCTCGGTCTTGGGTTCTGCAGAAGCAAGATTACAAAAATAAACAAACCAGCACAAACTAATCTTCTTTACACTGTAGTGTCAGCATCTAATTAATCGGCACAATTAGCATTTTTATTCAACACACAAAATGTGTCTCTTCTATAATCAAAATCTATCTAACGCAAGTGGACAAGCTAATTACATTACCTTAATTAAAACAAGAATTAGTTCTGCTGATTAGGTTCTATCTAATTAATCATTCTTTTGTTGAAAATGGCCCGTATTTCCAAGACATGGCAGGTTAGGGGATAGTGTTGTAGCCAGTGCAAAAAAAAGGCATTTATAATGCTGTAGACATTCAATTTTACAATTCATTAGGAGCTGGCTTAGATGTTGTTTGTATTGACTACAACATTCATTAAATCTGACAGTGAGGTGCACTCTAACAAACTTTACACAGAGATTCACAATAGAGCTCTGAATCTATTGTCTAGGTTGATACACATAGATGATTACTTCTGCAGGAGCCCCCAAAGATAATACAAATATATAAAGAAAAGCTTGGAGCTGCTGTGGCAAACACTAATAACATCCCTAAGGTCTATATTTTGAGTATCTCTTACTAGGTCAATCAAGGTGAAGTGAAACATAGACCAGGAAGTCGGTTTATAGCTTCAAGCAAATTCCACATTGGGGAGCCCATGTCTCACACTAAGTTATTATCTTAAAAGAGGGGGTCTTGCTACTGGATTTAACTGACATCCCCAAACACCAAACAATTACAGCAGGGACAGATATTATTAAGTTCAAGGGAATAAGTCTAGGCCTGCCTTAAGGCTTCTCAGAAAAAAAAGTAAACATTTAATTTTTTTATTATTATTGAAGAATAACAGGTCAATGATGCCAAAAGCCAAAACATGAACATTTTTTCAGTGCACTTAATGTTGTTTATTGATTATTATGTATTAGATTTAACTCTTCTGGGTGAAGATGGCAACATTGATATCAACTCTGTTCTACTAATCTTTTGAAGCTTGTTTCCATTTCAGGACTCCTTAACCTTGTTTACAAACCAATGCTCAATTGGGAAGGTAAAGATAATATGCATTGCATTCAAATCATTGCATAGTTTTCACATATTGAATTGATGATGGTTATTTAGTAAGCTACATACTTTTTAGAATATGATTATTTCTGCAAATACTTTTCAATAAAATCCATCTGATACCCATTGTGTAGGTTATTCACAAAAATGTACACTATGCAAGTTAAATTATCAAACCATCAAAAGTTATGGAAATTCATTAAATATAAACATACTGTACATACAGTGGTTTGCAGAAGTAGTCAGCAAAACTTGCAAAGAAAATGTACAAAATAAAATTTACTGGTTGCATAAGTATTCAGCCCCTTAAATCAGTACTTGGTAGAAGCACCTTTTCTAGCAATTACTGTTACTGTTCTTTTGGATAGGTCTCTACTAGCTTTGCACAGTAGAATGGTGAAATTTTTGCCCATTCTTCACAGGAAAACTGCTCCAGTTCTGATAAGTTTGTTGGGGATCGTCGATGGACTGCAATCTTCAAGTCTCACCATAAATTTTCGATTGGATTCAAGTCTGGACTTTGACTGGTCCACTCGAGAACAATAATTCACTTCTTGTTCAACCACTCCAGTGTGGCTTTGGCTTTGTGCTTCGGGTCATTGTCCTGCTGAAATGTGAATTTCCTCCCCAGTTTCAGAGTCTTGGCTGACTGAAACAGGTTTTCCTCAAGGATTCACATGTACTTTACACCATCTATTCTCCCCTCAATCCTGACAAGCTTCCCAGTCCCTGCTGAAGAGAAGCATCCCCATAACATGATGCTGCCACCACCATGCTTGACAGTTGGGATGATGTTGACTGGGTGATGTGCAGTGTCGGGCTTGCGCCAGACGTAATGCTTGTAATTTAGACCGAAATATTCAATTTTTGTCTCGTCTGACCACAAAACCTTTTTCCACATGTCTGCAATATCATCTACATGCTTTTTCGCAAACTCCATATGTGCTTTAAGATGAGGCTTTTTGAGTAATGGCTTATTTCGTGCCACCTGTCCATACAGGCCAGCTTTGTGTAGGGACTTATTGTTGATGAGTGAACACTGACTCCCATCTCAGACACAGAACTTTGTAGATCTCTCAAGGTCATTGTTGGCTTCAGAGTGACATCCTGAACCAGTTTCCTGCTTGCCAGGCTGCTCAGTTTGGGAAGGCGACCTGATTGGGGTAGTGTCTGGGTGTTGTGATGCATCTTCCACTTCTTAATGATGGACTGTGCTGAGAGGGATAATCAGTGCCTTTGAAATTTTCTTGTACCCTTCTCCTGCTCTGTGCCTCTCTACCACTTTATCCCTAGCTTGTCTGAAAACTCCTTGGTCTTCATGGTTGCTTTGTTGGATCACTATGAGAGTTGCAGCTTGAAAGTCTTTATATACCTGAGGGAAATTATCTACAAGTCCTATCATCCTGGGAAATGTAGTTCTGAGAGGTCCATGCAGGTACATGTGAAGCCATCTTGAGGCAGGGAATGCAATTTAAAAGTTAAAAAAGTGGTCAAAATGTAAAAAAAAACCCAAAAAACCAAAAAAACATTAAAACAACACACACCTTACGTAAACAGTTGTAGCAACACATGGGAACATGTAACACAATAAAATAAAAAGGTACCCTTTAAAATAAACTACAGAATGAATGTGCCACCAGAGATATAAAAGAATAAAAGCAACCCACTTTTGCATGATTTTCCATCGTTTCCAAGGATGAAACCAGGCCGACAGCGACAGGTTCTCGATTTGTAGCTGCCACTAAGCAGGCAGATGTGTGAACACCCTCCTGATATCCCATATGGATCTGCTTCACATGCATGACTTCTGACTGAAAAAAGGCAAATGACAAACAATGTGTGCGAATTTATTAGCATACAAATATTCAAAATAATTCCACCGAACAGTCACTGGCAGGTAGATATAATTAACATAACTTTTTTCTTTGCAGTTTATAAAATCTCCTTTTATGAACTTCTTCCAGTTTTACCTCAGAATGTATGCCTGATCATTTTTAAATTATGCATGACCTTGGGGATTACTTCATTTAATGCATTACGTGGCACTAAGTTTGATTCGCACACCAGGAATAACAGAATATTGTAAAAAGGTTATAATAAGAAAAATAAGTCTCTCAATTATCAATACATACCAGAATAAATGGGAAATAAGATATTCTATTCATATATATATATATATATATATATATATATATATATATATATATATATATATATATATATGATATGCTAACACATTATACAAAGGTTGAACAAGACAGGAGGGAACCATTCCTTACAGATCACAGTACTATCTCAGTGATTATCACCAAAATGTATTCAGGGATGTCGACAGTGGGAAATTGCAAGGAAATCTGCTCACCAGTCTTCACTTTTGAGATTGTTTTAAACAATCGCTTCAGTAAAGCAGCGATTATAAAAGTCTGATTTCTTGAACAACATGACAGAACTAACTTTTAGCAAGGAGATGCAGCATATATACACTTCAATGATGACATTTAATGGACTGTCAAAGAGGCAAGGCTAGCCATTGTTTCTATTTTTTTCCAACCCCTGTAGTTCTACATGCAAGTAAAAGAAGTGCTGGTTTACCTGTTGGCTGAGTTAGTTTGTGATAGACATGAATGGACCTTGCATTTTCCATCGTGGTTAAATTCACGAGAACCGTGCTGTTAAACCGGTTTATCTTTAAGATGTCAACCTTACTGCCTCTACTGATATCGTAACTGCTTGCATACAAGTAATCTTCAAAGACTGTCAATCCATACAGATATTTCACCTGAAATCAACAAGCATTAGGCTTCATTCGTAGTGGCAGTGCATTTTTTAAACAATCAGTCACAGATAAGACAAATTCTTACATGCAATATATATATATATATATATATATATATATATATATATATATATATATATATATATATATATATAAAATACCCACCCAACTGTGCTTAATAAGGCTGTCATTCTAATGAGAGTTTCTGTGACAGTTAAATCAAAACAGCGATCTAGCTTGAGTTATTTATCAGTGTCACCAGAAACCTGAGATAGAATTACAGCCTCATATGAACAGCTGTGGTGTATATCCTGGTGTTAATAGACATGGTGATATAACAAGAGAGAAATTGTAAAACTAGCACTGTTTATTTTTTAACAATTGAAAAAGAAGTGTTGAGAATAACATTGAAAAACATAATTTTTTCACAATTGATTTTAAACTTTAGTGTATTTTTGAATTTATTAACCTTTTTGGGGGTGGGGTGGCACAAGAAAACTGCATGTATTATTATGAAGAATTTCCGAGTAGAAAGTTTTCTTGCTATTTTTAGAAAGTGGAATTGCCAGAGTGCCCAGCGCTGTTGTTGCCAGCGCGCCTCTCTCCAGCACCACAAGCGACGCCAGCAGTAAGCCCTGGGCTTGCACCAGTGCCAGGCCTGTTCTCCGGAGAGATGTCCCAAGAAGGGACTAATGGGACACTAGGTTTAGGGGGTAAGCCAGGGGTTAATGGGCACCCCTTACAGAAGCCGAGGGTTCACCATGGGGGTTAAACGGGTACCCCTGTACAGAAGCCCAGTAAAACGCCGGGAGCTAGTGTTGGGGCCAGCTGGCATCAGGCGGCAGGGTGTGCGAGTGGTTAGGAGCAGCCCCGTCCGTCTGGTGTTTGATACAGGCCGGCTGAGCCCCAATGTTCCTTTCTTGGAGAACGTGGGTGAGGATTTCGATTGGACCCAAGAGGGGTTCCATTCTGAGTAGGGTATGTGGCAGGGCTGAGAACTGCCCCTGGTAATAAGGTATATTTGGTGGAGTTTCCAAATAAAATATATTTTTGCTTGATTAGATATGGGAGGACTGGGAGGTTAGACTCCCCTCCCAGTCTAAATTAAATGTCCTGTGCAGCAGGTGGCCTGGTGTCAATAGAATAATTGATAATCAATTAACCCAGGTCACCCGCCTTTAAAAAGGAGCTGCAAAGCCAGCCCTTTATTTTTTTGTTTGGTCTTCTTTTGGTGTTTTTCACCAGCCTGGAGGTGAAGAAGAAGAAGAACCCTCACCACTGTGTATGGAACCAGGGTGAGCTACAGCACGATCACTGTGTGTGAACTAGAACCCAAGTGCTCAGGATAGGGATTAGTTTAGAGGATTTTAATCCCACCCTGCTTTATTCAGGAGTGTGTTAGGGAAAAGGTTCCTGACCTCCCTTTTAGTGGGAGCAGCACTGAGTCACTGGATGGCAAACTTTTGTTTTTAGCTGTTTTACCCACTATGTTTTGTTTTGACTATTTGATATACATGTTTGTATATGTCCTCCCACGCTAGGGCTACTATTGCTAGTACCCGACCAATTACTGCAACTGCCTGTCTAAATAAAACCTGGGCATCTGAACAGTGTTTTCAACTTCAAACCCTCTGTGTTTCTTTCAAATCACAGCGAATGTAGCTGAACGCCCCAGTTACAACCATGTATACTACGACTACGACTACTAATAATAATAAGTTCTCACTTTCTTTTTAAACATTTTAAGTTGCCGTCTGGCCTTATGCCAATATTAAACATCATCTTGAAAGGCCTTAATGTAATGATATTATCATTATTTCTCCTTATTAGTGTAAGAACACCTGTGAATTCAGCAATGGGTTCATTTTTAATATTTATTTAAATAGGTCAGGCATCTCACACAAAACTTCTTGAGATACTCAATTATCTCCCTGGAATAATGTAGCTATTTTTCTAATATGATCCACTACTTCAGTGTTGTACAATTAGATATGTTGCACATCTTACAATTACAAGCTAACTGCACATGAAGTATTGAGGCCCTGCAAAGGCAAACATATTTCTGAACGGAATAAATCAACTTTAAAAGTACAATATAAAACTAGCAACAGAACTAGAACAGCACATTCCATTCTCTTAAGTTGTCTTGCTAGTTTTATATTCGTCAAAGTATTTTATTCTTCCCAAGAAAGTTGCCTTTGCACTTAAAAACACCCCAGGCACACCAAGTACCAGTATCTTCTGATGCACTTACTTTTGTCTTCTCACTTTACCCATAAGTACACAGCACAGAACCTACTGCAGGGATGTAACTATAATATGTGCAACACTACTCTAACAAACATTCAAAGACAGAAGATTAATGATGACAATTATATGACAATTTATATAATTAAAAAAAACACATTTGAAAACAAACCGTTGACGCTATCACTCTTGCTACAAAAAGCATTTTTTTTCTTTTTTACCCAGTGAAGTTCTGTAGATTCTCCCACTGAATGCAAATATGACTTTGCTAGGTTTATATCTGCAAGTGTTTTATTTATCCTTGTAAGTTTGTTTTCTTGCTCTTTTAAAAAAGTATCCTTATATTCATCTGTTATTGATCTGAGCCTCATTGTTTCCCAGTTATCATTGTTTGTGTCTATGTCTTTATTTTGAATGCATTATTTCTCCTCCATTGTATTGTGCTTATTGTAGGAGCAGTTTATTTTTAAATGAAGCTGCCAACCAGGGAGCGTCACAATGTAGGAAAATGTGTATCATAGGACAATCATGTACATGAAGATTACAAGGATATGTTTTTTTTTCAATATAGTGTTCTGTTTTAATTGCAACATAGAAATATATATACACTTTAAACTAAGCACAGACAGCTAATAAATGACTCACATCTCAGATACTCTAAAAAACCTAAAGAAATGTAGGCCTATATAAATTATGGAAAAAAAAATATTTACAGAAGGACTGGGGGTGGCAATTTTATTGCATATGTTTCCTCACTCAGACCCATTACTCACTAAATATGTTGATATATTTGAATAGATAACCATCTCCTCTTTAAAAATATGCTAAATATTTTAATGAGCAAGGCATCTCGCAAGTAGACCTGCAAAATGTTCTCCTTTTTCTAGGAAAACAGTACAACAGGAGATGGGGAGTTTGTTTCCAGATAACCTCACTCAGACTACTTACTAACTAAATATCTTGGTATCCTTGAATATATAATTGTTAAATATGTGTGTATGTCAGGCAGTCCTTTGAGCATACATGCTTATTTACAAAAAAAGACCTCCTAACTATGCGAGGAAGGGGGACTGAATCATTTTAAATTAGAAGGCCATCGCTTTTGTTATATAGCAACAAGTCCCTTGTGGGCTTTATCAACAAATAGATTTTTGCGTTTCTATTAGTCTTCAAGACCACACACATTCTGTGTAACTGCAGATTAACTGTAGCATATTTATACAGAACGTACAGAGAATTCAAAAACCGTAAACAGCTCTATAACCAGAGTCAGGAAACCATCAGTCACTAGAAATACTTAATGAATAAGTAATTTATATGGATAAATTCACTATTTTAAGAATTAGCTAACACAAAGAGCCAACATATACTGTATACGGCTATGGCTTAGGATCACCTAGAATTTTAGGACTTAGACATCATTTTAAAAAACTACAAAATTATATTGCAAAGTCTACCGGAAGCTATAATATACAATATTTCATGTTATGAAGAGAAAATGTCTTACCAAGTCATTCCGCATTAGTAGTAAGTGGATCATATGTTAAATATTGTTAAAAGAGACAAGCAATACCAAGATGTTTGGTGAGCAAGGAGTCTGAGTGAAGTTATCCGGCAACAAACTCCCCCATCCCCAGTTTTACTGCTTACCATGAAAAAGGAAAACATTTTGGAGTACCATTATTCTTGTGAGATGAATTGCTCATTAAAATCTATTGCATATTTTTAGTGGTGGCAGTTATCTATTCAGAGATACCAAGGTATTTAGTAAGAAAGGGGTCTGAGTGAGGAAAAAATGGGAAATACATTTCGCACACCTAGTCTTGTTGTAAATAATGTGTCGTTTTCATAATTTGTATATAGAATACTTGACATTAAGCACATACATCTAATAAATAACTCAGATACTCACATTTTCCCCTTGAATAACTGTGTGCCTGTTTTTGCCATCATAATCCACCACTTCAATGTAGTCCAGATAAACATCTGCCCAATACACCAACTTTTTCACTAAATCCAAGGCGATTGCAGTAGGCTGTTCAGTCTTAAAATCCACTATTCTCATCCTATTTGTTCCATCCATGTTGCATCGCTCCACCTTGGCTGCATTTCCATAGTCAGTGAAGAATAGCTTTCTAAAGAAAAACAAAAGTTGCAAAATGAAGAATGAGAACAGAACCATGGGACTACCGCTTTGTGGAACATTTACGAAGCACCCGAATCAACACCACTACATTTCCAGTTGCCAGGCATTTCAAATGCTTCTCACTCTTTAATAAGCTTATTAATACAATCCAAAATAAGCTATGACCTCCGATCTAATTCTATTCTGCCTGCATACAAAGAGATGTTTGAAGAGCATAATTTTCCTTTCTGGTGCAATGTGGACAGGAGTTGAACATTTTACATTAGTTTTTATATGAAAGAAATAAAAAAGAAGTTTAATATGTGGAATTAGTTAGCCCCGTAACTTTGAATGTTGATACACTGTGGCCTTTAAAAAGATTTGCATGTGATAAATTCTTAGTTAAATACATGTTAATAATCACCAAGTAGAATTCTTACAGTTGAGTTTGTTATGTTTGCATTTGCTGTTCTTGTACAGTAGATGTTCTTAATATGTTTAAACTGTTTTCAAACCTGGTTCTCAAGTACACCTAACAGTCTAGGTTTTTGTTTCCTCTTTTATACTGCAAGTTCATCTTCTGTTGATGGTCTAACAGTACACTATCAGTTGATTTCCCCAAACCTTAAGTGTCTGGTGTGGATGTCAACCAAAGCCATGTCTTCCCTATGGGCTTTAAAAATCAGATACCGTTCACACATCTGGGCCTGGCTAAATCTCTCTTATACTTGCTAATTTAGAAAAAAAAAAAAAATCTTCGAAAATGGGGATGGGACATCTCTGAAAAAAATCTCAGAAAATCTATCCTATTCATATTCAGATTACAGTACAAGACCGAAAGAAGGAAACCAACAGAACAAAGGAACCAAACCTCCCACAATGTAGCCAGGTAGCAATGGTATTCAAGGAAGCTATTAGTATGTGAGCATTCAATTAGTGAAAACAATAACAAAACATAACATAAAGCTGATTCTAAACACTGTTTTTTACTGTATAAAAATGAACAAAAACAGCATTTCATATTAATGTTTCATAACACGACTCAATGACATTGACAATAAAACCCCAGTTGGAGAACCTTGGGGTGTGCAGAGAACTCATTATCCAGACTCATAATCACACTCATACTATAGGTTATGGATGTAACCCCGGTTCCCTAAAAGAAAAGATGACAGATGAGATATTTCCTGTGTGCTGGACAGATAGGAATGTGAAAATACACATCTTCCAGGTCCACTGTTGTAAACCAGTCGCCCGGCCGGACAGACTGGAGGATGTGGCGATGTGTGACCATCTGGAACCTCCTCTCCCTCAAGAACCCGTTGAGGTCTAGGATGGGGCAAAGGCCGCCATCCTTTTTTGGCACCAAGGTGAGCATTGCAGCCACCTGTCGGCAGCCACCTCTCCTCTTCCGCTGGTCCAAAAGTATGGCCAGGGGAGATAGGCGCGTCCTGTAAGGTGGATTTGTTCGCATCCGGGAACCTGGAGGAAGTTTGCAGCTCGTTCCATAAGCACCCGAACCGAGCTCGAGGGTGCTGGAATCTCAGGCTCTGAGGCAAGCGCAGAACTGGGGACCGTTACCTGGGTCAGGTCTGGGTCTAGAGTCTCTTCCCGTAGGAAGGACTCCTCATCCCAGAAAGCCGCTATAGACAGCGCATCCTGTTCCCCCTCGCTCATTATCATGTCCTGCTCTGACCCCCCTGGAGCGACTAACGGCGAAGTCAGGGTCTGCTCTGGGGCAGGTGCTGGTGGCGAGGATGGTGCAGGCACAGAGTATGAAGCCTGTGGGGGCAGATTCTGCCTGCAGGACGTGCACAGGTGAAAATTGGACATTGGAGCCGACAAACAGCAAATTGTCAAATCGTCAAAGCTCTGGAGCGTCGATGGGGCCGAAGCACCGAGGCTACAAACACAGAGGCACCAAAACCCTCGAGGAGATTGAGTGCGCTGGTGGCTACTCAGGCTCTCCTTCAAGGAGCAGCAAGAGGTCAAGGCACTCAAGGCAGGCAAAGGACATATCTGACCTAAAGAGCCAAATGGCTCAGGTTTTAGAGTACCTGGTCAGGTAGCAGGCTATTAACCCTGCACCTGCCACAGCTCCGCCCCTGGCACCTGCACTGGAACCGATCCCGCCTCCACTGGCGGTCGATCCAGTTCCCTCAGAGCTGGATGAGGCGATGGTGGAGAAGAATCAGGATGCGATCTCTTATGAAATATGATATTAACCAAAGTTTAATATTTCTGATTAGAAAAGATACTGCTGTAAACCTGTGAAGCATACATTTATTGCCAACTTCCCCAAAAATATAAATGAATGTTATACAGTAGAACAAAGAATGATAGATAACCCTATGTTCCATTTAATTACCTAATGTAATTACATATTTGACTAGCTAGCTTATTTCACAGATCAGCCACCCCAAATTACTGAGTTCAGCCTAAAAGAACTGACAGTGAAGTCTGAAAGAAGGCAAGAATGAAGATGTTCTGGCAAACTAATGACATGTATAAGTGCAGGTAGCCTGGGGTGTGCTGAAACCTTGTGTATGCTTATTCTTGAACACATTAAAGTAACTAGAACAGCCATCTTTTTGTGTCAAACTCATGAAGATGATCCATGAATACAGTCTCTTTTAGATCAAATTGTGTATTTCACCTTTTATTTGAGTCAGAAGATAATTAAGTGTGATCTAACTAGGGCCTGGATTTTTGCTCTTGTCATAAACCTTAATTACTTTGCAAAGAAATTATCAACTTGAATTAACATGGGATGTCATATAATCATAGTCACTTTTGCTACTGCTGTGAAAAGAAACTTGAATTGAAGGACATTTTTGTGGCCCTATGAAAATGCTGCATTCTGCTGTGTTTGTTATTCCAACAATGGTGCCCATACAGTATCGAGCAATTATTGCAATATTTAAAATGATTTAATTTACTTCTGATGTATGCATATTTTAATAATGGATTGCCTGTATGGTGTTATGCAAGATGCCCCAGGCTTTATAGATTTGTCAGATGTACTTCCATCCCAAATAGCTTGGCTTGAATGGCATATATATTGGATTTCTATGTGTTTTATTGTCACCGTCGTGTATCCGCCCGTCACACATCTGCCTTAACTGTTTATCCGCCATGATCAAGCTCTTGGCTACAGGAAAGCAAAAGCGAGTTGTGCTTATAGTTGAAAAAAAATTAAATAAAATCGTAAAAATCCTATGCATTTTGCTACTGTGTAAATTACCTTTCACTAATGTAAATGTATACAGCACTGTGACATGGAGGATCTTGCGGGATGTGTGCCTTTGTGAAAGCAGCTGGGACGCGTAACAGGAGATGCGGTGCTAGGCAACCAATTGAGCAGGAAGGCTCGTCCGGTGCTGAGCTGATTGGGAGGTCCTGATTGGCTAGGGGGCATGCGCAGGTAGCCTGTACGCAGCTCGAGGCGATTACACCATCATGGCTACACCGACGGGCGCTGAGCAAAACAGTGGCTTGTTTACATCGAGGAGAACGTCCACACCAGAGGAAAATGACAACAAGGGATTTAGGGGAGCTCCCTAATAAAAGCTGAATTTCAAAACAATAATTGTGTGGGGGGCTGCTGTGTGGCGCATCGGGTAAAGGCACTATGCATGGAGACTGGACATCGCCGGTTCGGGTCCAGGCTATTCTATTGCCGACCGTGGGGGTGGGGGGCTTGCCTGTAAGCTGCCCGGAGCTGTGTTGTCTTCCGATGTTATGACTGCATGGTGAGTCTGCAGTGTGAAAAGAAGCAGTCGGCTGACGGCAGACGCTTCGGAGGACAGTGCATATTTGTCTTTGCCGCTCCCGAGTCAGCGCAGGGGTGGTAGCGGTGAGCCAAGCTTAAATAATAATTGTATAGCCTAAATTGGGAGAAAATAATAAAAAATAATTGGTGACTACTAAAAAATAAATAAAAAGAATAATAAAAAAAATAATGGTATTTAAAACAGGATTCATTTATCCGTATTTTTACATGTCCGCCCTTACTCTGGTCCCACCGCAGACGGGTACGTGACGGACTACTGTACTGTCCCTTCACTGTAAACACCACTGTGTTGCAACCCAGTCAAACCCATGTTTTTTTCATAATTATAATAATTACTATAATCTTTTTTAAATATATATTTTTGCATTCAATAATGCACAAATCCATACCCATCTATAGGCCTACATGTTTTTGTCATTGATAATTTCTCATGAAAGGATAATTAGTCAACACTCCCACTATTAAGTATGCAAATAGCTAATTATTATTAAGGTAACATATTGCAATGAATCTCATAAACCTTAAATGGGAATTGTTATTTATCTGATTCGAAGAAAAACAAAAAACAGTTTTCTGAGAATCTTGGCAAAAGTGTTTGTCATATTGTCCATTTGTTGATGCCTCCACTTGCCAAGTTTCCACTTGCCAAGTGTCATTTGGCAATACATGATTTATTCACAGTGGCAGAGTGATTTTTTAACCTGTCTGTAATTGAAAGTTGTTGAAACTACATTTTCTAGTAGTAACATCTGAGGTAAAGAGTGTTGATAGTGTTAATAGAATTATGACTGGGAGACCAGCCAAAACATTTGTACAGAAAAGCTTAATCTAGTATAATGAAAGAAAAAAACACACTGACTGTATACAAATAAGAATAATTCCAGCTGTCAATAAGACAATACATCAATCTCCTTGGCACATTGAGTATAGCTAGCCATTCATCTCCAGTTATATATACAGTAAAGTGTAAAAACATGCATTCCAGTATTTCAGAGTGATCCCTCTATACAGGAACAGCACTAGAAAAGCAACAAAGCAATGCTAAAATGTTCACATACACCCCTCATTATGTAAACCTCTTACGCTTTAAAATGTAAGTTATAACACCGTGTAACAACATTTTTTTTTTTTTTGGGTTCCTAGGTAGTAAGTGTTATTTCCTAATTGCTATTATTCCCCACAAACTTTGCTTTTGTGACCAGGACAGTGATAATTTGAAATTTATCTATTTTCCTGAACATTCCAGATAGATTCAGTGCTGAGTAAACTTGGAGTAACTTCTAGAACTTTCTAGAACTTTCCAGTAATATAAATAGTACTGCACATCAAATTGGGCCTTATGAAACAATTTGTCAGAGCTCTAGATAAGGAGTCGGCAGCCTTCAAGTTCCTTCAAGACTTCTTCCTTAAGATGTCTGAGGCAAAGGTCAAAGCCGGTGTCTTCGTTGGACCACAGATAAAGAAGATCCTGGAGTGCAATGAATTCCCCAAGAAGCTCACTAGTAAGGAGAAAGCGGCTTGGAACAGCTTTGTCGCAGTGGTTCGGGGCTTCCTGGGCAATCACAAGGCCGAAAACTATGTGGAGCTGGTTGAGACTCTGGTGAAGAACTACGGCACAGTGGGCTGTAGGATGTCCCTCAAAGTCCATATCCTTGATGCTCATCTTGATAAATTCAAGGAGAACATGGGAGCGTACTCGGAGGAGCAAGGCGAGCGCTTCCACCAGGATATACTGGACTTTGAACGCCGCTACCAAGGACAGTATAACGAGAACATGATGGGAGACTACATTTGGGGGCTGATTCGTGAAAGTGATTTACAGTATAATTGTAAATCTCGAAAAACTACTCACTTCTAAATCTTTTGTAGTCATTTTTGTATTACTTTAGTATAAATACATGTTAATTTGGATTCATATGTTGTTTTTTTCTGACTTTATGTGAACGAAAAGACACAAATTCACACGTTTTCTCATTGGAAATAGGTAAATTTCAAAATATCACTGTCCTGGTCACAAAAGCAAAGTTTGTGGGAAATAGCCATTTTCTATACTTTTGAGGCATAAGCAATTAGGAAATAACACTTACTACCCAGGAACAAAAATTGTGTTACATAGTGAATTAAATGTATTATTCAATATACAGTATTTGATTATAAAATATATTTATTTCATGAACTTTGAAAGATGAAAAAAACAAATGAAACACTCATTTGGAGCAAAAATGTCTTCATTCTATTTTCATGCTAATTAATTACAGTGTTTATATATAGATTAGCATAATAATGCAATTTTCATTCTGATTGATTTAATCTGTTCTAAGCAAAAATCATTTAAAAACCTGATAACTGAATAATACCCTGATGCTCTTTTATGTTTTAAGAAAGCAGATAAATCCAACTGAATTTTAACCAGATATACCAAATAATGCATAACAATTCCTTATTTACTGTACTCACTAGCAGTCCCTAAATTTCGAATGTGTCATTATCAACTTTTATCCCCCTGGGCAAATGCATTCTCCATAAGCAGTGTGGAGCAGTGTGGAGTAGTGGTTAGGGCTCTGGACTCTTGACTGGAGGGTTGTGGGTTCAATCCCCAGTGGGGGACACTGCTGTTGTACCCTTGAGCAAGGTGCTTTACCTACATTGCTCCAGTAAAAACCCAACTGTATAAATGGGTAATTGTATGTAAAAATAATGTGATATCTGTATAATGTGAAATAATGTATAATGTGATCTCTTCTAACAATTGTAAGTCGCCCTGGATAAGGGTGTCTGCTAAGAAATAAATAATAATAATAATAAGCAAAACCGTCTTTCCTTCTAGATTTTAAAAAGTGTACCCAGCTGCATGGTAAGTGATAAAGGATATATAAACATTTCTACACCATTTAATGATGTAAACTATGTATTTATGCTGAGTCTCAATGCAGACTTTTAGAAAGAGACACTCACAAACAATAAAACATCAGTGGGGACCTGGAAAGGATTCTCTTCAAGCTGTGCCGCTCTTTGTTGACACTGTCAAGGATTTCAGATCAGATGCTAGAGTCACATTGACGTGAAAACCTTAAGTAAATGCAATTCTTCCAAACATCTGTGGTTATATGCTCATGATTGTTCAATATGTGTAAGTCATATTGATGGTTATGTGGCACTGACACCATGTGCATGTGCTTCCCTTTTGACTTTTTTTAAGGTCTTTATATTTGAAATGTGTGTAACACTGGTGTGGCAAGTGACAATGCGGTGGGATATTAATTTATTTATTTATTCTGCGTACTGTTGATGTGCACAATCATTTAAACAAAACATTTTTCTTGATTATTAGGCAATGTTTTTAGCTGACTCGATTGTTGCGCCACTTCATTTATATTAAAAATCTCCATGTAGTTAAAATCTCCAGCTCTATAAATATAATGCACACATGTATACTGTTACATGGATCAATTCAGTGTTCTATAAAGTGCAGCATCAAGTATGGCTTATGTTAAGTACTGCGACAATTTAAACAATACATTTTGTTTAACTGTTTAATTAATCCACATGTCAGTCTGGCAGTCATACGCTACATGATGAGCACGATAACTGCATTGATTTTGCACCAATATTCATAAAACGTATTTTATTATTCACTCCTGGTCTCCTATAGAAGTTCAAGAATGCATTTCAAAATAAGCTTGCAACTATTACAAGAGTATGAGGACCTGTATGTGCCTGCACTGGTTATCATTCCTCAAGGATTCGGAAGAGATGAAGTTCCCTTTACATAACCTGTGTCAACAAGCTTATGAAACCTTCTCACCTGTGTCTTTAGAAGAAATCTACAGAACACCTAACTGGTTATCACATAAGACCCTTAGTAAATATCACAGCATTGATTCCTACACAGGCACTGACAGTATATTACCCCAAATCGTTTTGTACCTTAATATTCACATGGCTATACAGAAGAACTAAACATCATAACACATAGAATATTTGAAACTACAAACATCATAAATACTGTTAAACTCAGCATGGTCTGTTAATGATAATAAAAAAAAAAAAGCCAGATTGACTACGTAAGACGAAACTGACCATTGTTGGGACCTTTTTTGTCCTCTAACCAGGTACCACATATTGAATGATTCATTGTGTATAAAATCAGCTGTGACTCAAATTTGTTCAGTAATGATTTTTTTTAATAAAGCAAATTCCAATTGTTATATTAGCTGTAACTTAATTACTTGACAACCAGAATTATATCTGAAGGGAGGTCAAATAATCAATCATTCCACAAAGAGAAACAGATTTAGTAGGCCTGACTAGAGGATGGAGAATTATGGGATTTTTTTGGCTTTAACATTTGCACCCACCTTCCATGACTTGTTTCAGGTCTATGTAAGATGGATTAAATTGCTGAAAACAAACATGAATCATCAAATTCTCTTTCAGCATAATGAAAACAGAGCTTACATAAAAATACATCATAGCTGGTACAGGTGAACTAGAAACTTTTACTTACCCCACGAGTGGATCGAGAGCAATTCCTTTTGGGTTATGAAGGTCAAGATCAATGAGAGTGACGCAAGCATCTTCATTTTGATTACATACAAATATTCGGTCACTGATCCGATCCACAAAGTAAAAATTGCCACTTAGCCAGTCAATGGCCATTTGTTCCACATCTAGAAATAAAAAGTGGGAAAAAAACATTGAAAATAAAACATCAGATGATTCGAAGACATGTCAACATGGCAGGTGCTATAATACCTGTAACATTTGAGTTATGCTGATAAGCAAACAAACATTCAAGAGTGTGCTAACACAGTTTAATGAATTACTTTGAAAAATATATATATTCAGTTGAGAATTGATTGGGGAAAACTGCAGCTCAAGAGGCTATATTAAGATCTCCAAATGAACGTGACATGCTGAAATCCTTCTGCTGTGAGCCCTATTAATATACTGTTGGCTTTTTTATCTACATGTGTAGAGAGTATTAAAGAGTTTCAGAACAACCTGTCATGTTTACAAGAAACACAAAACTTTATTTCCTATATCCTGCACATTTTGCAGTGATTTTGTTTTTGTTTTTGTTATTAGTTTATTAAACTAACCATCTTACTTTTTACAGTTTATTAAAAGATACATGACAGAAACCCTCTGAACATTTAATTTAAAATTAATTCTAGTTGTATTGTATTCAGTTCACTGTGTAACTAGCTAATTTTACATTATACAGGAATACACATTAAATTTAGTATATGCAAGAAACCACATGTATTGTTCTCATCGAAATCTGTGAAAAAAACAAAGAAGCAAACTATGTGTGGAAATTTAAACTATGTGATCTAGTGATTTTTATGCTTCAACTAAAGTCAAGCACATGGCAACAGAACTCAGTAGTTGTGAGTTAAGGGGACAGGAATAACCATGTAATTATAGTAGAAGAACTTGGTAATTACTGTACAAATGGTTCCTGCTCTTACATGGCAATGGCTGTGTAATTACATGGAAATGACCTTGTGAACAACAGCTTGTCACCTAATATAAGTAGGCTACCTGGCAACACCATGGTACAGACCATTTCAATGTAATTACACACTTATTCCACCAGTAGTCACCATGCAAATTGGCATTTATCCAGTTATTACCATGTTATTGAATGGTTATAGACCTATCATCTAAAAGTTCTACAAAGATTATATGATTAGAAGAAAATGTGTTTGGAGTCCACTCCAAAACAAGTTCATCACATTTATTTTTTGTATTGATTGGACAGTGTGAGGAGCCCTCATTGATCTACCTAATTGAGGGATTCAGTTCCCTTTCAATTCAAAGACGACCTCCTGACTTTATGCAGGAGGCGTGCTCCTCTTGGGATCGACCGGCGTCAGCACTGAGCAGCTTGCTTCATTGGAAGGCATGGAAAAGCTGGACCTGGCAGGATTTCTCCCGGTTGACTCCACTATTGCAGCCTTGGTTAAGGCTCCGCCGGTGGGGGATTGCCTAGGGACCCGATGTGCCCGAACCCTCAGTGCAGGGTTACGGAAACGCACCTGAAGATGGCCTATGCAGCGGAGGTGCAGGTATTCCAGCTGCATATTTGGATGGCGTGCTCAGAGACCCTGCTCCCAGAGCCGGTGGCCACTGAGCTTCGCCTCCTTTCAAGCACGTGCTCCAGATCTTCGGTCTTCAAGGGCAAGCTCTAGCCTGGAGCCTGGCAAGCCTGGTGGTGACTCGAAGACAGCTGTGGCTGTCGCAGGCAAGGGTGCCCGACGCAGCAAGCGTGCCCGTCGTCAGCCGACCATTTTTTTTCACACTGCGGACTCACCATGTACCAACCAAGAGCTACAGCGTCGGAGGACAATGCAGCTAGGGCAGCTTACAGGCAAGCCCGCAGGCGCCCGGCCAGACTACAGGGGTCGCTGGTGACATCCAGGCTATAGAGCGCATCCTGCACTCCACGTGGATCGCCTTTACTGGATGCGCCACTCGGGAGCCCAAGGACCTCCCCCCTTCTGAGGAGTCACGCACACATCCATGACGGATCCTCTTCAGGTCTCGGTACTCCAGAAAGAAGTGGCCGCCTTGCTGTGCAAGCGAGCCATTCGTCTCGTAGACCCCACCTCCTGCAGAGAGGGGTTCTACTCGAGATATTGAAGGATGGCGGCTTTCGCCCCATACTAGACCTGAGATTCCTCAACAAGTTCTCGGAGGAGAGGAGGTTTCAAATGTTGACTCACCGTCACATTCTCCAGTCAGTCTGGCCAGGCGACTGGTTTACCACCGTGGACTTACAGGATGCGTATTTTCACGTTCTCATTTGTCCAGAGCACAGGAAGTACCTCCACTTCACCTTTCAGGGAAGAGTTTTACGTGCTGCCGTTCGGGCTCTCCCTAGCTCCATGGATGCTATCCTGGCCCACTTGTGGTTGCAGGGGAGTACTGAACTATCTCGACGACTGGCTGATTTGCTCTCAGTCGCGAGAGGGAGCAGTGGCGAGGCTGGGCCTCACCATCAACGATGAGAAGAGTCAGCTTATACCGGTGCAGTACACGACGTATACCTGTCAGACGACAGAGTAAGAGCTATTCAGGGTTGCCTCTCCCTGCACATAAATATGCTGGAGCTGCAGGTTGTTTTCCTTGCTCTCCAGCACTTTCTCCTGGTGTTGCAAGGAACACATGTGCTGGTCCGAACGGACAACACATCAGTGGTGGCATATGTCAACCAACAGGGTGGCCTCCGGTACCCAGGGTTGTATCGCACACCTTCTGGCTCCTGAATTGGGCACAACGGAACCTGCTGTCCCTATGGGCGACGCATCTTCCTGGAGTGGTGAACAGGGCAGCGAACTTCCTGTCGAGGGAAGGTACGCATCCATCAGAGTGGTGACTTCACCCGCAGGTGGTAGAGTGCATTTGGGAACAGCTTGGGAAGGCACAGATTGATCTCTTTGCCTCGGCGGAGACGACACATTGCCCCCTGTGGTATTCCCTCCACCACTTATGCGGGCCACTCAGCGTCGACACCCTAGCCCACAAGTGGCCAAGGACACTTTACGAGTTCCCGCCAGTGCCGTTGCTCCCATCCGGTTAGAGAAAGTGGCAGTTCTCCTAGTGGCCCCTCGGTGGCCCAGAAGAATCAGGTTCTCGACCCTATGCCAGCTCATACAAGGCCAGCCCTGGGAGATCCCGCTTCGACTGGATCTCCTCAGTCAGGCGAGCGGCACTCTCTGGCATCCAGACCAGGACAGGTTCCAATTAAGGGTCTGGCCCCTGAATGGGACCGCTGGACAGCCTTAAGGCTATCAGACACGGTTGTGGGTACTTTTCAGAGTGCTAGGGCAGACTCCACTTGGTCGCTGTACACCTATAAGAAGTATTTTCAGAACTGGTTTCTGACTAGAAGTCATGACCCAGTTTCTTGCCCCATGCCAGTTTTCTTGGGAGTTTCTGCAGGAACTGCTCGATGCTGGTAGGTCACCTTCTACTTTGAAGGTGTATTTAGTGGCTATCTCTTCAATATTCTGTATCTCCGGGTGCGCATTTCTTAGCAACCCGTTTCCTGAAAGGCTATCAGTGGTTACGCCCTCCCAGGAGAGTCGTTCTCCCCGAATGGAGATTTGATGTAGTACTGGAGGCTCTCACAAAGGCCCCATTTGAGCCCGTACACTCCATAAACTTGAAGCATCTGTCTATGAAGACAGCCTTCCTCTTGGCTATCACCTCCGCAAAGCGGGTCAGTGAGCTACAAGCGCTGTCTGTGCACAGTTCCTGTATGTGGATTTGGGACTATGGCAGCAGGGTGTCACTGCGTACAAATCCTGCTTTCCTCCCTAAGGTGATCACAGCCTTCCACATGAACCAATCTGTGGAACTGGAGTCTTTCCATCCACACCCATTTTCTTCGGAGAGGATAGGAGATTGAACTTCCTCTGCCCAGTGCGGGCGCTGAGATGTTACGTGACTAGAACAAAAGCTCTGCGTCATTCTGACCAGCTCTTTGTCATGGTTTAACGTTTCTAGTTTTGTCTGTACAACCTTATTATAGTTGATGGATCGAGATTTTTGCACATGGCTGATATTTTTTATTGTCCCATGTAGTTGAATAATTCATTTCCGGGGGAATTCAAACCCTCAAAACCACCCCCTAGCTACGCCACTGCTATCTGATACAATTTTGATTTAGTGAGCCACATTACTACAGTCTTAACCCTTTGCGGTCCATTGTCGGACTGGGTCCGACATTGCAATTATTCCTCACAGGTCCTTTGTTGGACTGGGTCCGACATCATTATAGCAACGCAATAAACGGGTGTTTAGTCGTTTTTTTCTCCAGAAAAAGCCGAGAAAACCATTCAATTGCCGAGTGGGAGCGACAGGAGCTGAGACAAGTCGGAAAAAAAAAAAGGCGTATCTCATGAATAGTCATACATGGTATCAGGTATCAGATAACGGGGCGTTCATAGTAAACAAGCTGGCTGAGTGCATCAGCGCACAGAGACTATCATGGACATTTGCAGAGCTTTTTTCAGATGTTATAGTAATAAAATAATGACTTGGATCGCATTATTGAGGAGTTTGGTGATAAAACGAGTGATCCGGAGATGATCGATCGGTATGTACGACTATTATTATTATTATTTATTTCTTACATAGGTGAACACTATAGCAAATGAAAGGGTGGGGTGGGGCTGGAGATGCCTAGTGAGTGCTTTGTTGATATGCAGGGCCATTTAAACCCGTTTGACTGTGAAAAAAATACTTTTAAACAGCGCGTATAAAATTAACTGCACGTGTGAAAATTAATTAGACCTGGCGTGCCTGACGCGCAGTTAATAAATGGACTGCAAAGGGTTAATTTTAACTGCCGATAGAACAGCTCATTATACATTTACTCAGGTTGTAAATCAGAATTTCATATTTACTTCAAACATGTGCAGTCATCTGTTGTAATCATGAAATTAGAGTATAATTTGCTTTCAGTAGTAATGTTATCACACATATGGTAAAAAGGCTGGGGGAGGGATAGCAAGAGATGGTCTTATCGTGGTCATACCCAGAAATCTTCTGTCTTGACCAGACTGCACCCAGCTACCTCCAGACCCTCATCTCTCCCTACACCCCCACTCGACCTCTCCGCTCCGCCTGCACTAGAAGACTGGCTCTACCTCCTCTACGCTCCCCTGCCTCCAGAGCCCGCTCCTTCTCCACCATTGCCCCGCAGTGGTGGAATGACCTTCCTACAGATGTCAGGACTGCCCAGTCCCTGACCACATTCCGGCGCCTCCTCAAGACACACCTCTTCAGAAAGCACCTGTAGAACGCCTCTGTTTTTCCCCTGGGACACATATCATCCTTCCTTAAATGCACATTACTTGCTCTTATCTGCCCCCTATTTTACTGCATGTAATCCTGTACTTCAGAGTACTGTAATCTGCCAAGTGTTTAATCTATAGTATTTTGTATTTAATTATATCCTGATGTAACTATCACTGACACTGTTATCTGCTGTATTATTGAATTGTATTTCATCACACTTGTACTTGCTTGAAACAAAGTCATTGTATTCATCATTGTATTTATCTTGCTCTTAATTGTATTATCACTTGCACTGTGATTCCTGAAATATAATTGTTGACGACTGTAAGTCACCCTGGATAAGGGCGTCTGCTAAGAAATAAATAATAATAATAATAATAATAATAATAATATTGTCTTAAATAGCTCAGCCAGTTGTGTGTAAGTGAAGTGAAAAGTGATTCTTAAAACCAACTATTTTTTAATAATGTCTTTCATTTTTACGAATATTAGGCAGTATTCATTGAAAACAAAGTGTTTGAAATCACTGAGAATCGGTCTCTCATTTCAACCACGCCTCCCTCTACGGTCTGTGACACTGGCAGCCAATCAGTTTGGGGAAGAAGGGTACAGAGCGAGTGTTTCAGTTAATTTGATTCGAGAGGGCTCTATAGGGAAAAGTAAAGCGGAATTGTGCTTAAATGTATTAAAAAGGCAGCGTTTCTCTGCTTTGCCTAGGCTTGCCTCAGTAAATTCATTGCAGTTTATTTTATTAAATCGTTTTATCGCTACGTTTTGATTGCTACGTTTCACTTGCTATGATTCACTTGAGATAAGACTATTGTAAATAATAAGTTAAACTAATAATTTCTTACTATGTTCTAATATTGTAGTTATTTTAGTGGTGTATAATAAATAGTCTTGATTGTATCTTTTGTTTGATATTGGTGCTGCTTTCTCTGCATTGCATTGTAATCGTTTGACAAAAAAAAGCATTATTGTTCATTCTACTTTGTTGTTGTTAATGGTTACTGTAAATAGTTGGTGGCAGACATACAGCTTATCAAAGTAGTTCTACTATTTTTCTGAATAGTTTTGTTGTTGGCAGTTAGATTATAATGGTATCAGAATAATTGTTATTTCAATATTGAGCTTACTGTACATTCTAGTTGAAAAAAGTCTGTATTATAATAAACATAATTATATAATGTTGTGAAAATCAAGTACATTATTTATCTAGGCTGTAAGCTAGACACTCATTCACTGATTTTCTCCTTCCCACTCTAAATCAATTGTTTTTTTCTATTTGATATTCATAATAACATTTTAAAGGGAATTGATTTTGTTTATGTATCAAAGTCTTCATAATGAAATATTTGAATTGACAGAAGGAGATTTGGGTGTCTTGCTATGAGATACAACATTGGCACACATTGCATAAAATGCAGCAACACAGTAGCAATGATTGTATATCCTCTGGCAAGCACTGAGAATTTTTTGTGAAGCTTGGTAAATCAGCACAGTACAGCATTTCATAAACTGCATGAGAGTAAGAACATTAGTTCACTACTAGTAATTATTGCTCATAAAATTTGTTTCAACGATTTGGGGTGGAAAATGGCAGCTGCAAACTATGCTGGGTCCAAAAGATCATAAGAATAAAAACCTACTTTTTTTTTCAGGAAAACAAAAACTATGTCATTTGTATTCCAAAATTAAACCCTTTAAGGACCTTAATGCTTTTCAGGTGTCTTTGAGCAAGATGACTTGAAAATAAAAGTTTCCCTTTTAACTTTACTTGAAGCCTAACGCATGTTTATGAATTTTTGTTGTTATGTTATGTTATGTATGTTCCAATCCTCACAATTACATACTTCTCAAATTAAAAATCAGAAATACCAAACGCATGCGGGCATTTCTTTTAAAACTCAAGCTCTGGGAAGCAATATGTTTTTAAGATTACATTTTGTTCAGTTTGTCCTATTTTAGTAATCGCTGTTGTATTGCTCCTTATGAAACATCTGAATAAAACGTTACACTGCTTCATAATGAATCATTGAAAAACATTTTGCTTCCATTCCCTATTATATATAATACTTTATCTCAGTGCATTTGGTTAAAACCATATTACATAAAACCATAACATCACCAAAGCTAGAAGAAATACCCTTACTGTGAAGGTTTTGTGCTGTTCTGATTTCTCGTTCTTCTGAAAAACCCTTTAACTTTGTCATCTTGGCACATCTTAATTGACTTGTAGATTCAACAGCTGTAACCCAACAAACTGATTCTTCATCATAATTGAAGTCCAATGTAAGAGCCCCATTGCTGTGCAATGAGTTTTGTGTTGGTACTATGGTTCCATTAAGATATGTTGCTGCAATACTTTCTGAGCTAACAATCAAGAGGACTGGAGGTCTGTCTGTGGGTTCTGAAAGGGAAGAAAAAAAAACAAGTGCTTCAGAAACATTTCATTTTTGGTTGTGCATCAGTTGAATACATGCAGTTTGAGTTTCAGAATCGGATATTGAAACGCTGTAGTATGTTCATTTCCTTGAGCCCACCCCGATTTTTTTTTTATTACTGCATTTCCTTATTTTACTTTGCTGTGTTGTGAGCTTGTAAGCTATTCCATGGTGCTGTACATTTTAACATGTTCATTGAGATGAAGAATTTCATGTTAAAATACAAGCCCACAGTAACGTAATTATTTGGAGAGTCGGTGTCATACCTCAATTAAATAAATGTGCCTCTGAGCCGATAAAGAACCTGAACACAAGACACACAAGTGGTTGCAAGAAATCTAGCTGCTATATGCAGTGCTTGTGTTAATGCTTATGATTTTCTGCATGGGAAAGGGACTAAAAAACGCAGATGACAGTGGACAAGTTTGGTGCAGAATGTGGATAGAGTATACATTTAGAACTCGTAAGTTCCATTCATATTTATGTACAAGACTGCATCTCCCATTCACAATGATAGGCTATCATTAAGCCAACATACAGGCAAATATTTATGAAGTTTGTGTAGTTTCCAATGTAGAGACCAAGCTTTCTCATGTTGTTCTGTGTGATGGTTTATGGACAGCACATTTTCTGCATTGTTTGGAAATAAAGTAAACGTGTTGAAAAAAATATATTATGAAAAACATTCATGATTTACAAATATTATTGTATTATGGTATTTACATTGCATTAGTTTCATATGGAATGACTAATATCAACATGATTAACAAGCAAACAATACTGTGGTTTTTAATTCGCTGTACATTGTACATCTTAGTTGTAAATATTTTGAGACTAACCTTTTGCATAGTAAAACCTTTTGCATAGGTACATTTTGAGTTTAGTAAAAAACTAAAAATCATGAAAACATTCTGCAGTGAAATTACTCCTACAGTCCTTTAGTAGAGCTTCTTAATGTAACTTCAATGGGTCTCTCTCCCCTGTGCCACTGCACTCCATGTGTTTTCTTTATTACAACATTCTGCAAGCATTAATACAGTACTTCAGTGCAAAGATTACATTTATGATTATCGCCAGGTGGGGACCATCCACCTTTGGTGCTTTGTCAAACATATGATATTTTCGATTAAATAGTGCATTTTCAACTCTATAGTAAGTCGGGGCAACATGCGTGTGCCATTCAGTCAAAAGCCTTTATATTGTGTACCATCATCCTTTTCTCTCAGCATGCAGTTCATCTCATTCTGCTGATAAGGTACTTGAGTTCCAATCATTCACTGACATACCTACTTTGGAAATGCTCCCACTGTATAAGACACCCAGAGCTTTTCTAAAGTACCTATAAACTACCATGGTTAAATACTGGATCATGAATACTTTGGAAATTAATATATAGTTGTGCTGACAAAATGGCATTATATTGTGTGAATATAGCATACTAGCTGAAACTCAAAAGAAAGTACTTGACAGTCTGTAAATAATGTAAGTTATGAAGTTATTCCAGCTATAAAAGTATTCACAATCATATAGAAGTACATAGTTACAATGCTACCACCTGCTTCTTCCCATGAGAAGTGGCAATACAGAATGCCTACTATAGTAATTTGATCTAAATTCTTTATCCAGTTATTAGTCGATTCACATTGTGGTTTACATTGTCCTTTCTGTTGTCAATCTTATTATAAGATATTTTATTTATGCATTAAAAATATTTTGTCAGTCATATAGTTGTATAGTCTTATAGTATGAATTTCAGATTAAGTGAAACATTTAGCTTTAATATTTTATATTTCACACGTAGTATTTTTTAATGTTAACTGCAGTGTTTATGTTCATAAACAGTAAGAAATCTAAGTTTTGACAATGGAATGTGCATGCACTAGTTTTGTGTATGCACTAGTTATATTGGTTAACTTATCTAATAGTTTATATCCTGTATCCTTGGCTTCCTCCTGACAGACCTGGATTGGATATTATAATACATTTCTTTTTTAAACTGATTGCAAGCTTATATTAAAAAATACATAAATAAATACACTGCATGTATATATCCCTAGTTATTTTTCCAATTATTTTTCCCAATTTCTAGACTGTCCAATTATTATTCAACCTGACTCACCGCTGCAACCGTCAAACTAACTCGCGAGAGACGAAGACGAGCACTCACCGAGCAGCCATATTCAGAATTTACAGCGTCTGAGGACCATACAGTTCTGAATTGCATACAGACAGGCCTGCATGCGCCTGGCCAGCCACAGGGGTCGCTGGTGTGTGGTGTGCCAAGGACTCCTTAGCTGACCTAATCTCTACCACCCCCCGGGCAGCGCTTGGCCAATTGTGCGCTGCCCCCTGTGAACTCCCATCCACAGTTGGCAGTGCCATAGCTTGGATTCAAACCAGAAATCTCCAAGATATAGGGCACAACCTGCACTCCGGGCAGAGTGCCTTTTCCGGATGCGCCACTCGGGAGCTCTATTTGTAATTAGACCACATACTGTTTGGTTTGCGATAAAAGCTATAGTATTTTGGCAGCAAACCTTGCAATATTGTCATGACAGGTATACTTTTCTGTGGTTACTATACCCCCAAAACTGAATTAAGTAATAAACCACTATTTTAAGAAACAATGGCAGGCTGAGCTGCAAAGAGATGCGCAAACTACAATATTAATGGGTTAATGGTCATACCTTTGCTATACCTACATGTATAATTAAACAAAATTGAAAAAAGCTTTGAAATAGTTATTTTTAGTCTCTGTAATAGTTTTAAAAAGGCACAACTACAGTAGGATTTAAAAAGTGATGAGAGAAAGAAACACAATAATTTAATACACCCACTCCCATAACTCATATCAGCTCTGCATTGGAAAAAAAAATACCTCACCTATTTTAGCTTTGCAGGATTTTCTGTCAGATTGCATTACATATCCTTCTGTACAGCTGCATCCATATGACCCATAGGTGTTCATACAGGTTTGGCTACAAGTCCCATACACAGCACATTCATCATAATCTGAAAGGAAAGGAGAGGTAATTCATAAGCAATAAATGTATGCAAAGCCTGACCTAAATCCATAATCACTTCATACATGACAAAAAAAAAAAAAACAATTTTCAAAGCAACTTCTGTTTCTACTTTTTGTAATATGTAGGCTATTAGCTTTGCTATGTGGCTATAAATACTGTGATGTAGCGCCCTCTGTCGTCCGGTGTAGGAAGGGACCTCTAATCACACTGACATTCAGGCACGGTCAAACAAACTCTGTGTATAAAGGGGACAGGCTATCCCTGTTTTCCTCAAAATTGTACAAGTGTATTTTCCTTTTTCCAGTTTACAGAACATGGTAAGAACATTTTGAATTAAAGGAATTGCCCTAGATCGAACATCTGAGTGTAAAGGGTATATCTGTACTGTATTTTAGTGCTGTTTTGGGACTGTTGATCATATGAATCATTTTGAGTTGCCATAGACACAGTTTGAGTTGTTATAGTGCTCATGCATCAATGCCATTTCCATGAAGTATTGAAATGAAAAATAAACAATGTGCATTATCCTTGCAGACAAAAGTGGAGGCATTGAAAACGGTGGATAAGTACGGTGACCATATGGCTCCGTGTTCAGCAGGACAGTTTGGGTCAGTTCGGGTTTTTCAACTCACAACCCAATGCATTCTGGTATGTTGTACCTGTCTCAGGTACCATTCTTTAAGAGAAGCAGGACTACACTTACCAGAATGCATTGGGTTGAGTTGAAAAGCCTGAACTGTCCCAAACTGTCCCGCTGAACACGGAGCCATGTGGTCACCTTATGGATAAGGCACCACCGTACAAGGAAATAAAGATGTTGCTGCAGATTTCAACATTCCCGCGAACACTATGAACGGCAAACTGTGGATGCAAGTCATCAGCGTTTCCAATTTGTTCAATACCCTGATGTTGAGACATCTAGCTTTTGTGGTTTAAAAATGCCCATGACCAGTATGATCAGTATGACCACTATGAGACACAAAGCTGAGAAATCAGCACAGCAGCTGGGACATGTAGATTCCAAGTGGAGTTAATTTGCTATGTACACTTTTTAAAAGTTCACTTACAACCGTATTTTCAATAAAATGCACAGTACTTTTAAATGTATACTAGTTTTCATTGTACTGTGATTGATGTGTCACTGTAACATCAATAAAAACTGCACAGTATGTGTTTGGTTTTCTGCCTACCTGTGCAACTATGGCCATCTTCTGCTACTTCAAAGCCATCTCCACAGTAGCAAAATGTTCCATTTCTTGTCATGACACAACCATACTGACATCCTAGTTGCTGACATTTCGGTAAGAGTTCTGAAAAAAAATTAAAAAAAAACAGTGAGAGAATCATTTAATTTAAATTGCTTCGATATTTTTTTTTGTTGTTTAACCTTTATCTCTTCTTATGGATTGATTCTTTTTCAGTAAATCTTAAAAACCCCTAACAGTCTATTGATCAGGAAGCACTACTCACTAGCCCTTGAGATGGGGGGGGGGTCTTGTTTCCAAAGATCATTTTATCCCCAGGAAGAGCCTCTCACTGATGAGTGCAACCCCCATCACTTTTCCCATCCATGATCCAAATCAAAAGACATACCAAATCATAAAGGGTAATTTAAATTCTGTTTCAACTCAAGCAAATTACCTCTAATATCAGAATGTCTCTTTAAGTAGTGGAAGCTGTCAGGCAGCTGTTGGGCTTCTCCCTGCAGTCTCCCTACAACCAGCCTGTTGCACCCTGCAAGTCAAACTAAATGCAATTTCCCTAACCACAGTTGCTAATGACACTCAGAAATTTGCTCACCACAGTGCTTGTAATCTGATTGGTCACACAAAATCTATCTTCACACTATCTAACACTCAAATACATTGCTGTGGTAAAGTGGTTTGCAGTGCGCAGGTGTAGGGGTGATGCAGTGCTGAAGACAAGGACAAACAACAAAGTACTGGTGAAATGGTGGGTTTATTTATAATCCAAAGTCTGATGACAGCAGTAAACAATAAAGAGAACAGGCAATACACAGCGATGCGTATTTCTCTGTTAAATCCACAGGGTCAGTCCTGAAATAATAGAAAACAGAATTTAAACACCCACAATAAACACAAACACTGTGGTGCTAGTACAATCATGAAACAGGTGCAGTGCTTTGTGCTGGTCCGGGTTTTGTGCTGGCCTGTACTGACAGCTCTGTCTAATAACAACAAACAAACAGTTTTTAGACACGACAAAACAAAAAAACGCTCATGATTACAATACAGGTCTCCTTTCGGTTTAGCGTTAACCATAACAGAGGAACAGATAACCTCGCTACATCCCCTTATGTACCGTCAGTCACATCGCTTCCCTTCCGGGTCGATGACTTGGTATACCATAGCTCTGCCCCCTTTCTAGATGGGCGACTTCCACCTAATCCAGGGAATGAATTGTCTGGCCATCCAGTACAGGGTACTCTGTTTGCTTTACACAGCACCCTCACAGGTCGGGAGGCAGATTCATCACAAAGAAGCATAAAGGGTATCATGTCTATTTAAATGCCACATATAATTCAAACACCAGAAAAGCCAGTGCAATATTGCAAAACTCACAGATCTATATTTGATATCCTGCTATTAATCCTAAATAAATGAAACAGACTATCCCTTTAGTAATATTATAAGACTGAATGAAAAACCCACGTGGTTAAAAAGACTTGTGAATTTATGTAGGAAATCTTACTTTGAGAAGCATGTGTGATTCGCTATGCTCAAATTCTTTGCTATAAAAGAAGCACACTTCATTGAAAAAATCATTATTTATTCTAGGCTTAAACTGTAATTATGACATTGCTATACTCAGCGCTCCAGATACGGTTTTGGGTCATTGAGTAATTTTCTCTCCACTATGTGCTTAAAATGTATTTTGGGTGATTCCAATAAATACTGTACATATAGTAATGCTAACTTATTGGGGCACGCTTTAACTACAGCCTTACATTTTAACTGTAATGTTACTGCTGTACAACAACTTAGTCTTACAATAAACCCCCCCTTTCCTTGTTTCCACTTGAAACAAATCTAACAATGTCTTTTTCACCGAGTCTCCTCCCACTAGTACTAGGCTGTTGCATTTGTATAGTTGACTTCTGTAACTCTCCCTTTCCAAGCTGACAGACACGCTCCCTAAAAATGTTAAAACTAAAATTCCAAAAATATAAAAAATACTGAACTGATACTGCACTAATGCAAATAAAGAAACGATAATATTGTGCTCCTTATTGATCACCTTGCTATAGCAATATAAAGCATCCAGACTCTCTCTAAAGACAGAATGTTGTACTTACTGTTTTTTATTATCATTTATCATATACACCTTCCAAAAATGTGGTTGACATTGGTAGGTTAGGTTGAGGGGGGCTAAGACAGTGCCGATAAATCCAGAATCCAAAATCAAGAATCCAGTCGCTTATTCACCAGTTACAAACACGCATTGCAAGTGATTGGATTTATCTGTGTTTTTTATTTTTTTTCATTGAAAGACCAGACTTGTTGGTCAAATGTTTCTGGCAATTGCCAGACAGGCTACAGGGGCAGCAGTGTGGAGTAGTGGTTAGGGCTCTGGACTCTTGACCACAGGGTCGTGGGTTCAATCCCCCAATGGGGGACACTGCTGCTGTACCCTTGAGCAAGGTACTTTACCTAGATTGCTCCAGTAAGAACCCAATTGTATAAATGGGTAATCGTATGTAAAAATAATGTGATATCTTGTAACAATTGTAAGTCGCCCTGGATAAGGGCATCTGCTAAGAAATAAATAATAATAATAATAATAATAATAATAATAATACAATTAGCTGTTCTGGTATTTCTATGATCCATTCTATAGCTACCGCATGCATTATATTCACAATTGACCATCCAGCCAAGTATGCATGCTGTTCTTTTACCCCACAGCTACTCCTATCCACTATAGTTATTGATTTTCAATTTGTTGAGAATTTGTTTTGATTTACTAATGCTTGCACAACATGTGCAACAATCAATTTTAATAAACTCTATACGAATACATTGTTTGTTACTGACATGAAATGATTTGGTTAAGCAATTATTTTGGCAATCCACCTTGAAGAGTATTATTACCCTTCCTATTAAATAATGCATAAACAAGGTTATTATGTCCTCTAGTTAAAGATATTAGTCAAATGCCTCATTATAGCTTCTGTTTTTGACACAACATAAAAACTGGTTAAAAGGACAGTAAAAATTTGAAACAGAGATGTTGTTTATATTTGTATATTGTAATGGACCTGTTTTTTATTATCATTTGGACTTTATAGTTAATTGAAAAATAATAATTTGTATCCTTCTAAAAACATGCATTTTATACATATTTATATTCATCAGCAAATGAGAAACAATCAGTGTTCTTTGTTAAAAAGGTTTTGGTATACCGGTACTCAAATAATTCTGAGATTACTGTTTGTGTCCAAAATAAACTCTCCAGCATGAAAGGCCTGATATAGCCCCCCAAAGGTTTCTATTTGTTATGATGTGTTTATAAAAAAAAAAAAAGATTTTTAAATTCAATCCTCTATAATTTGGAGTCTGTTGCTTCAGGGTTAATCCATGCTGTAGATTAAATAAATTCTAGTGTTTATTCCAGACTTAGTCCACAAGGGTCAAAGAAACCACAACCATCATTGTCACTAATGGGCAAGGAATACTGCAGTTACAGCTAAGGGAGGCCAAAGTAACAAACAGTATGTGTATACAATGAGAATGTAAAACTGTTTTTTGCAGAAGGAGTTCTATTTTCTAAAGAGATGAGACAGGTTCTCTGCACAATAGGTTGCCTTCTAAACATTGTAATTTAATTTTTTTTCTTTCCAATACTGTCAGCCTGTATTTCTTTGACTGTCAGGAAATGTATTAATATATCTGAAGTGTGGATTCATATATACAGTGCCTTGCGAAAGTATTCGGCCCCCTTGAACTTTGCGACCTTTTGCCACATTTCAGGCTTCAAACATAAAGATATGAAACTGTAATTTTTTGTGAAGAATCAACAACAAGTGGGACACAATCATGAAGTGGAACGAAATTTATTGGATATTTCAAACTTTTTTAACAAATAAAAAACTGAAAAATTGGGTGTGCAAAATTATTCAGCCCCTTTACTTTCAGTGCAGCAAACTCTCTCCAGAAGTTCAGTGAGGATCTCTGAATGATCCAATGTTGATCTAAATGACTAATGATGATAAATAGAATCCACCTGTGTGTAATCAAGTCTCCGTATAAATGCACCTGCACTGTGATAGTCTCAGAGGTCTGTTTAAAGCGCAGAGAGCATCATGAAGAACAAGGAACACATCAGGCAGGTCCGAGATACTGTTGTGGAGAAGTTTAAAGCCGGATTTGGATACAAAAAGATTTACCAAGCTTTAAACATCCCAAGGAGCACTGTGCAAGCGATAATATTGAAATGGAAGGAGTATCAGACCACTGCAAATCTACCAAGACCTGGCCGTCCCTCTAAACTTTCAGCTCATACAAGGAGAAGACTGATCAGAGATGCAGCCAAGAGGCCCATGATCACTCTGGATGAACTGCAGAGATCTACAGCTGAGGTGGGAGACTCTGTCCATAGGACAACAATCAGTCGTATACTGCACAAATCTGGCCTTTATGGAAGAGTGGCAAGAAGAAAGCCATTTCTTAAAGATATCCATAAAAAGTGTCGATTACAGTTTGCCACAAGCCACCTGGGAGACACACCAAACATGTGGAAGAAGGTAGATGAAACCAAAATCGAACTTTTTGACAACAATGCAAAACGTTATGTTTGGCGTAAAAGCAACACAGCTCATCACCCTGAACACACCATCCCCACTGTCAAACATGGTGGTGGCAGCATCATGGTTTGGGCCTGCTTTTCTTCAGCAGGGACAGGGAAGATGGTTAAAATTGATGGGAAGATGGATGGAGCCAAATACAGGACCATTCTGGAAGAAAACCTGATGGAGTCTGCAAAAGACCTGAGACTGGGACGGAGATTTGTCTTCCAACAAGACAATGATCCAAAACATAAAGCAAAATCTACAATGGAATGGTTCACAAATAAACATATCCAGGTGTTATACTGGAAAATAGGAAATGTCAATCAGGAATATGTTGAATAACTGCTGCGATATGGACAACATAGGCTATAGCAAAGCTAATGCGTTTATTGTAAACACTGCAGGTTGGCACTTTTTGTAGAAAAGATGCATGTTTAAGAATTAACGCAATGGGTCATATCATGGTATTTTGCATTTCCCTGAGAAAAGTATAGATTGTATCCACCATTTTACTCCTACTGTACATTACCGAAGGCATGTTTGCAAGCCTATTCAATTTATTTTGAATGTACTTGCTTCATCATGCTGTGTCTCCCTCTATAAACCTTCAATTGTGAAAGTGCCTCAGGAAATGGAGCCCATTCCCTGCACCTTTCATGCATTACATGATCTGACATTGCATTCCACTACATTTCTTATTGAACTCGCAGCTACCTAGTCCTATAGTTCATGCTTATTTTTACTGCTTAGTAAGTAAATTGGTTTAATGAGGTTCAAAATTATTAATATGTATATTCGGATTAGACTGAATTAATATGATAAAAATAAGGCATAACGCTGTAGTCGGGAGCCATAGTTAAGAGACCATGCCTTATACCAAGACTACTAGTGTTAGTGTAATAGCATTATGGGGCAAATGGGAGCCATGACCGTACCGCTTTATTACCTGTTCCGCAGTATAAAGGGCCGCCTTATAAAGGGGGAGCACTGTATTTGTAAAGGCGGTGCTCTTTGTAAATGTGGTGATCCTTTTGAAAAAATGTGTGCGCTTTTGTGTGTTTTCTTAAAATGTTAATGCTAATACATAAAGAATTCTAAAAATAAGTGATATATTGCAAATGTATAATTGATATTGTTTACATGCTGCCTCTGGCATACAGTATTAGTAAAACGGGCAGACTGATACCTGGGGAATAATGGAAACCCCTGTTTAGCACAAGCCTTTTGCAGCATGCCACCTTGTGAACTTACAGTAGTCTATGTAAGCCATAATAATAAATGTGCCAATACTTAAGGATATTTCTGTAGATACTCGATATCACGGGTGTCGGGGTCCAATACAAATTATTATTATTATTATTCATTTTTAGCAGACAAATCCGCTATATATCGAGGGCTGCGATATAGCGAGACACCCATAGAAAAACAAATATTGCAGGCTAATAACAAATACTGTACAACCACTCCCTCGTTTTATCGGGGTGTCAGGGTCCTATATAAATCCTCTACCCAACCCGCTTTTTCTCATTTTTCGTATATAAAGCAGCACACCGTTTTAATTAATACTGCAGAGGGTAATTGCTTATCATCAACTTAAGTCTCCAATTAATTTCATGAATCCTTCTTTCCTTTCTCAAATGCCCAAAACGCTGCATTGAAAGAATCTATTCCAACATAGGAGACCTGTTGCTAGGGAGCTGACGCTGACTGCCCTGTGACTTTTGCTAGTGCATTGCTTAAAAAACCACTTCACAAGTAGATATTTAATTTGCTTTATGTTATTGTGCAATGCGTGTGTATATGATAACAGGACGACATTAATGCTTTGTTTTTAATTGTTCTGTATATTTTAGTTTGTGATGTGCAGTACAAAATAAAATAAACAGTAATTCTAAATGAAATTGTCTATGTATAGTGCAGCTAAGGCATGCGCAGTTAGACTGTAAAAATGGGGAGCCAACTCCAGGACAGCGATATATCCGAATCCGCAGTATAGCGAGGGGCGATATAATGAGGGATGGATATTTCATAGACAACTATACATTTCTGTTTGTGTGGAGAAAAAAACAAAGCATTGTAAGGAAATGTGATAGTCCATATTCATATTGTTAGAATATAGTATGTATGGTACTTTCAATGGAGAGACATTGAGCACAGAGTTTAGGTGGGGTATTTTGGAATGCAGTTTGACTAGATTGAGAGTAAATATGACCATTTATGGACATTTGTGTAGGGGGTTTTACAGCTCTGCTCTGCTTGATTGCATGGGAGGGATGGGAGAATAGCAGAGAATCTACAGATGCAACGGAACGTGTGTGAGGCTTGGAGACTTGCCACATACAGGTATAGTGAGGAAGAGTCTCAAATGATGTCATTATAGGGGAGTGTGCTATGTTAGTAAAAAGTGATTGCAGCCATTGTCTGTGGCACAGATTCCATCAGCTGTGACCCAGAGCATTTGTCTCTGCTTTCTTCAAATAGTTCTATTCTTGTATTACACCAATAAACATATTTTTGGCTTCACTAATATTGTTTTTCAGGTTTCATCAATTTTTCCCTACAGCATCCACTGTCGCTGTAAGGGTAAAACAGACCCAATGGTTTGTAAACAAGTAAAATAGAAATGTGAAGAAGAATGTAGTATTGATATGTACTGTTTCTATGCAGCTGTAACTTCAAATCACTTGACTTCAATACAATAGCCATATTAGGTCAGAGGTTAATTTCATGGTCAGCAACACAATTGTCTTACCAAACACTTTATTGTGGGTTACTGCCTACTTGTTCAACTCAAAAGTTGAAAAACAGTTATTCATGTTAATGTACTTGCTTTTCTTAACACAGACAAATCCGAATTCAAGTTAAACATAAAAAAGTAAATCTCCCAAAATGTGGAATTATTTTGTAAAGAACATATACTAGACTTGATAAACAGCTTGTAAAGTGATAGTACTTCATTAGGATTGTTAGGCAGTTAACTTTTACATTCAATGAACATCAGTTGTCTTTTCCCCCCGCTGCTCCTAAGATTGCATTTACCCTACTGCCTTCAGGAAAAAAAAAAAAAAAGAAAAAAATCCCTGGAACATTCAATCTGCTGAATTCATATTAACAGAAGAAAGGTCACCTGGGTTGAGATGTTGAGATGTAGCATGGCTGAAGGTCAAATTTAACAGCTGAAAACTTGATAAAAACAGGAAACCATCAAATGGACTATATCCATTATCCTGTGAATACACTGTATAGACGATATACAAGGCGGAATGGTAAGCAGAACTATACAAATAAAATAAAAAGGTAAATGCACATTTTTTTTACACTTATAACTTTAAAGTCTATTTCAAAGCTCTTCTCGTCAAAACATTTGTCTACATTTATGTCATTTATTTGAGTACTGCCAGTGCTGTATCTATGATTCAGTTTATAAAAAAAGATTAAACTAGAACTTGCATTCATAAGGATGTGCACATGGTAGCTCAGAGGAAAGACATTCTAGCAGAATCCTCTATGGGAAGCATTGCAGGTGATGCTGTATGGATTGCTTCTTCCTGAGTGTTCAGAATGATAGGGATTTATAAGCACTGAATACTAATACATGGACAATTAAGGACACATAACGAAGAGTCTCTATAGGGGTATCACAAAGATGTGAACTGCTTAATACAATGTGTTCACTCTACCTGGATTTCTGCATACAGAACCATGACATTTAAATAGTGAAAAAAACAGCATTAGCATTATGAAGAAAAAAATAAATGAGTATAAGAAATAGATTATATAATTTCTACATTTATTTACTGAACAAATATACTGTCATTTAAATATTATTTATTTATGTATATGAGATGCATGTTTCTCTCAGTTATGTGTCATATGGCTCTATTCACAAAGTTTTAATTTATGAGTTATTTAAAAGATGCTTTAAGTGTGCATTACATATTAAATGTAAAAAAATGTATAATAATAATAATAATAATAATAATAATAATAATAATAATAATAATAATAATAGGCATTATGACTAGGGCTTATTGTATCCACATTTGTTCAAAGCCCACTATGATACTAAAAACACAAGTTCAGCTAATATTTATACTGCAAACTAAAATATATTTGCTCAACTAGGGATGTATGAAAAATGAATGCTGCTGTTAAGAGGGCTGTGAAAAGATCTTCAGATTTGATTTACAACTACAGAAAACCATCAATAAGAAACAAAACGAGACTGGTACAGAAATCTGTACTTGTTTCATTCCCTTCAGAGGTAAATAATAATTTATTACTTTAGATGGGTTGGGTTCCCAAACAACAAGACTAATGGAATTGTATTTTCTGAGGGCTGTATCATACAATTGGGACAGACTACACTATGGAGGGCTTCTAATATTAATAAATAACGACATATTAGTAAAGTACACTTTATACATGCCTGAGTACTGTACTTGTATCCAGGCATCCATTCTGGATTCATTCCGGGCCCTAAGTACGGCACAGAGAGTCTTCTTAGAGATGCATTTCCAGTTTAATTGCCAGTTCTAAGTACTCATTAGTTCTGTAATGCAAATATCTCATGAAGTATCTCATGCATTCCTTATAGTATTGTAATGTATTTATTTGTTTTATTAGTTACTTAAAGCTGCGCTCCCTTATACAGAAGTTCGCAATTACATACTTACATTGTTAAAATGTACCGTTTGATTCATTATTTCAATGTTTCATGACTTTGTTATCAACATTGATATATTCTTTTTTTTATTAGATTTTTCTGTTGACACTTTTATCACATTGACTCTGGTGGAAATATTAAATCTAAGGCTGGTGCAGGAAATTGTTACTATGCTTGCTACAGAAAACACATGTTAGTAAAATAAAAAAAAAAGTAAATACATAGATTATAAGTGAGATTGTCTTTAACTCCAAGAGTATTTTAACTGTACTAGTAACACAAGCTGGGAAAGTGCAGGTTCTCATATTATATTTGTTATTGTTAATTCATCCACTAACTGGTAATGACCAGGAAATTATTCTTGAATGATTTGTGACAGTTGGCAATAGAATCACTGTATTTTGCCTTTTTTACCAGGACATTCACAACTCAGTGCCAGTGTCCTCAAAACCAGCCATGTAAATACTAGAATTTTTCACAACAAATGTAAATGTTTTTGTTTTGTTTTTTGTCAAAAACTTAGTATTATATAACACATGAATGACATCAACATAATTGCATAGGGTACAATAATAGGTTATTTCAATGCAATTAACAAAAGAAATGAGAATATCAATATGAGGCAAATGAACATGTGACATTTCAGACATCTACCTATAAAACTGACTGAGTTGGTTAAACACCAGTAGTAAAAGGCTTGTGATACATGATTTCAGTGTGTATGCTTTGTCATAGGTAACAATTCCAGAAATTCTCATAGAATTGGACTTACCTGCACTGCTTAACCCTTTGCGGTCCATTTATTCAGCGCGTCTCGGTCGCGTCAGGTCCAATTTATTTTCACACGCGCAGTTTATTTTAGACACAAAGTATTTTTTTCTCAGTACAACAGGTTTAAAAGGTACTGCATATCTATAGGACATTCAGAACTGCATCTCCAGCCCCGCCCCACCCCTTGTTCGCTGTATTTGTTGTAAACCGATGTCTATTCAGATGTTTATTTACTTACATTTTCTTGTTTTGATTTGTAAAATAAATGTTCATATGTGTATGTGTATACATATACTGTATGTATATATATGTGCTTCGGTTTTTCAGATGTTTATGTAACGTACTCAATAAAAAAAACAAACAAAAAAAAAAAAAACTATTACATCTCCGTTCATTATACTATTTAGTGTTTTCAATACAGCCGTCAGAAAGACTGCTGCAGGGCTTCTAGGTATGAGTATATCTCCAGTCCTTCTAGTGTTAAAACTTTTTAGAGCACTATTACCATTATATTTATACTGCTGTGACTTCACCAAAAAGCACTGCATATTTAAAAAAATGATAAAAATAAAGCTGAAAATGTACCTAAAGGTGAATTTTGTGTGAGCTGCCATATACCCTCATTCAATTGTCAGCAAGCATCTGACATGTTTGCTAAATTATATAGCCATTACTTTGACTGATGCTGACAGCCTTACCTTTCATTTTCTCAAAACAGGAGTACCGGCACTAGAAGACATACATTACAATCAACATCCATTAACAACTGCAAAAACAGACACCTAATATTTCAATGTATTTACACACGCCAGTTCACATTTTATTGAAGATGAAGTTACTAGCCAAAGGTCATGAAACTGAGCTCAAATATGAATCCATGAGGATGGGAACTGTGGTAGTATTCAATTCTTGGTCCACCATGCATTTTAGGTTGCAAAGGTTGGCCAGGGTATCCTAGGCTCACCGCGCACCAGCAACACCTGTAGTCTGGCTGGGCGCCTGCGGGCTTGCTTGTAAGCTGCCCAGAGCTGCGCTGTCCTCCTACGCTGTAGCTCTGAGATGGCTGCATGGTGGGTCTGCAGTGTAAAAAGAAGCGGTAGGCTGACGGCACTCGCTTCGGAGGACAGTGTGTGTTCGTCTTGGCTGCTCCCGAGTCAGCGCGGGGGTGGTAGTGGTGAGATAAGCCTAAAATTAATTGGCTATTCTAAATTGGGAGAAAATTATAAAAAAAAAAAAAAAAAAAAAAAAACTGTTGGCGACTACTAAATTAAAATAAATAAATAAATAAATAAATAAATAAATAAATAAAAGTGTAGTGCAAGTCCATGGATGTAAGAGGTGTCCAGGAATGTTCTGTACTTAAACGAAACAAGTAAATATGGACTGGAGATGAGGGCTATAGTAGAAAATTATTGACACGAGGGAAGACTATTGTTACCGACAGGGGGCTATAATGCCTGAAGCCGCAGGCTGAGGGTATTGCACCTTGGAGGTAACAATAGTCTTCCCGAGGGGCATTTAATTTTCCACTGTGGCTGAGTCTGTAGTACATATTTAATTTATGAATCAGTCAAGAAAATAAGTGAAGCACGGTTGGATAGTAAATATGACTTTATATGTTTTGTTTAAGAATAGCGGATACAGGATATGTAAATAAATGAATAACATAAATTATTATTATTATTATTATTATTTATTTCTTAGCAGACGCCGTTTTTCTTAACAGAAAATGTTTTTGAAGTTCATACCGTATAGTTAGCAAGGTTTTTCTCTGTCCCTGTGTAGGTTTGCCGACTGCAGTATAATCCAGTTTATATCTAGCCCGTCATATTTATTTTCGTTGAGTTGAATTTGTTTGAATTTCAGAAAGTCAGAAAACAGCAACAGTGACATTTTAATCACCATGTTTGGAGCATCTTTCTTTTGTAGTATGTTTTGTAATTCATTTTCTGTTAAGTCATAGAATCGGTGTTCAGCAATTTTCTCTTGTGAAGTGTGCAGGGGAGAAAGGCGTTCCTTTGAAAAGGGGTGGGACTGACAGTGATGTGAACCTAAGGATGTTAGGGCAAGCAGTATGGAGTACCAATATATATACACACACACACACACACACACACACACACACATACATAAAATCAGTGTTTTTATTCATTTGTTTGTTTTACTTTTTTACAAAAATGCACTCAATCCTTTTCCATTTAAAATTCCCCAGCTCTTGTGTGACAGACTGATAACGATTCATGAGTCTTCTAACTAGGTCGGCCCTAATGCAGCAATAATTTACCCTGTGTGAGTCAATACATTTTTTGTTATATTTCTGTATATAAGATACCAGATAAGAAAACACTGGTAGTAAATCTTGCAGTACCATATGCCTCCATAAATTCATAATAGTCAGACTGTGCGACACACCATTAAACATGAATCTCTCTGCTGCTTAACAGCATATAACTGATCTGGATTTTTTTCAGATTTGTGATTCCAACACTGTCTCATATTTTAGTATATGCATGATAGCTGTTTTAATCAACTGACCAGGATGACTGTGATTTCAGACTTGGGGTTATTTGTTAGATAGCCTACTTTCAGATTTTGTTCTGCTTTTCATTATCAACATTTAGTAATCACATTTACTACCAAACACGTACTGGGACAGAGTGTAGGTGTATGACATGTTTTCCCTGATTAGCACAAATCTTGAACTACCTTGTCTAAAATAATATTAGGTACTTAGTATTAATAACTTGTCTGAAACCAAAGATAAAGACACTGGAATTAACATAAAAGTAGTATGTTAAGCCGTATGGAGTTGAAAGCAGATCTCATTTGGCAACAATTAATCAGCACTACTGGCATCCAACTCCTACTTTCTGGGAGTATTGTACATGTTAGAGAAACTACTAATCAAAAATGGTTTTGTTTTCTTGGTCCAAATGGTTTTCTATTGGGAGCTGTCATCTCTCATCAACCATGGTGACAAAATATTGTATCGTTAAAAAAGATTTATAGTTTTGTTGAAGGATCATTTTTCATAATGTGTCTATCCTTTTAGGTTGTTGATGCATTAAGACAGAGTACCTCAGTACAAACTTGGCATTGCTGATATATAAAAGCTGTCTTTGTGGTCATAAGAATTGAGGGCAGGCACTGATAATGGCCAATACATTTCTCTCCCTCAGGATTTTTCTTTATATCGGTTTTACTTATAAGTGTCAGATTTGCCAATTTCTTTCTTTTTTTTTGTGCAGCTAAATAAAATACATCTGCAATGTGGTTTCATATCTTAGACTGACGAGGCACTATACATTTACACCTCTAATCAACACTTTGCTATTCACAGATAGCAAGAAGACTTCCTCTAAAAGGAAACCAGCTGAGTGGGAAACATAACACCATAGACTTGGCATGATTAAGCATTTTCCAAATGTGTTAAATAAAAAAAGAGACTGTCAGTCACATACAAATGGTACATAGAATAAACATTTACAACACTGGAACAGTGGATGTTTAAGGATTACTTGTAGTGCAGTTATAGCTTAGTATATTGATTGTGTATACTGGCTTCTGAGAAGCCAAAAACTAGACTTTTTATTTTATTTTTTTAAAGCAGTGAATTAACTTCCTACGTGACGCAATACATCTACCAAGAATTTCAAAACCCATCCTGTCAAAATGTGTCTGCCATCTTTGAAGAAAGCTGGTAAAAGGCCAAAAATAAGAAATAAACTATTACAGTAGACCACATGCAGCTCATCATTAAAAGCCCACAAAATCAATGGAGAGCAAAAATAAAACCACAGGAGAAACCTCCGGGGGTCCTAGGTCTCAGGCTGCTTCATCCTGGCATAACTGTAGGACATATTCCCTGAATATGATAATACATGAACGTGTATTAGAAATGTTACTGGATTAATTAATGAAACTGTGTGTCTTGAGAAGGGGGCCTCTAGTTTGCAGACATACTGAACTATGTTACCTACTGATTAGAGGACCTCGTCTGAACTGGATTAGGCTGAGCGGACAGTTGAATTATGTACAGATAACTCACATGTGCAACAACAATCGTCTTGACGCAAGGAAGACATAAACTAGCGATGTCCCAGTGGAAAAGGACATTAAAACATCAAAGGACTGTGAGTTTAAAAAAAAGGCAAGATACACAAATGATCTCATGAAAGTGGCTAGTTAGCAGAGAAACAGACTGTAAATATCCAAGCCAAATGAAATATTTTGCGCTCCACATCGAATGCTAAACAAGGTGCTGTCACTCTGCTAAGCAAAGCTGCAACTCCGGGACTCTGCCTAAAAACGGAACCCAAGACGAGGAAGCAAGCTGCAAGCGAGTCAACGACCATAAGCAACGAGACTGAGGCCCGTCTTAAGGACTGCCGTAAAACTTACAGAGACTTATCAGACAAACCAGTCTGGGTCTGCTGTACACCTAAAACCATAGTATCCAAATAAACTGTGCCCTGCTACCTGCGTAGCTAAAAGATTCAACGAATTCTCCTATACCGAGGACTGAAGACTTTGTTGCAGCTTTTTGTTGATTCTATCGAGAACTGAAAGCTTTGTTGCTGAGTTTGATCCAATGTAGGATTGAAGACTTTGTTGCGGAGAGGAGACTTTTTGTACTGGACACTTCAACCGATTGAGTTTCTAAGCCAGCAGACCAAAACTCTAAGCTTCGAGGAAATGTTGAGTATAATTCCAGTTGCATTTTCCTTTCATGGAACTAAATTAATTAATTGTAACACATTCTCATAGAATTGAACTGTTAATTATTTAGTTTGCACACTCTGCGTGTGAAATAACTTTTAGTGAAACTTGAAGTAACTATAAGTAATCTGCCTCATATTGTTGTATGAAGAATTTATTTAAAAGTAAACCTGCCATATACTTAATCAATATACCATTAATAAGCTCAATGTGATATATTCTAAGATTGTCTGCATCATCTCAGTTGAGGCTGTGTACTTGGATGTGGGCGTGTGTGTGTGTGTGTTTGTGAGTGTGTGTGTGTGTGTGTGTGTGTGTGTGTGTGTGTGAGCAAGCTACTACATCACAGCCTGCTTGCTTGCTTGAGTGCTGGTATGTGACGGGATAGGCGGTGTCATATTTCAATGGCCTGCTAGTCAAGCACTGAGAGTTTGTGTTTATTATTTTGTGTACTTGTGGCAATGTGCCCCGCCCATGTGTGCATTTGTGTGGTGTGTGTTGTGTGGTGCGTGTTAATGTTGGTGTATATTCATTGGTACACGGGATATAAACGGGTCTGTGTTTCACGTGTATTTAAAAATGTATAATTGCATTTAGGCACGGGATTGCACATCACTGCACGTGCATTTAAAGGAAGTAATATGCGCGCACAAGGTTGCACATAATTAATTCACGTGCTGGGATTCAAGTGAATAATTAATTAGTAATTGAATCCCAGCACAACAGTATAAATAGATGCACGTTTCATTCACTCAGGGTTGGGTGTTCAGGGCGAAGGAACGAGAGAGAGTGAGGAGAGAAATTAATAGTGAACAATTGCTACGTGGTACGTGTTTGTTTAGTGTTCGTCCCTGTGTGTCAGTGTCTGTTCGTTTTGTTTATATATTTATTTTGGTGTAAGTGCCGTGTCCTGTTTTGTGTTTAAAACCTTTTTATTTTGCAATAAACCTTCTGAACACTACCATTGCGTCTCAGTTTCACTCATCACCACCGTCTGTCTGTGTGTTTCTTCCGGGTCTGACGTGTCACTATCAGCCAGCCTTGTGACAGTACTTAATAAAATACTACTATTGATTAAAAATTCCTTGTGTCTGGGCTTGAATGTGTGTTCATAGTAAATCCTCAATCTTTTTAACATGTCAATTAAATATTGTTAGTAAGAGAACTAATCAACCCAGATAAACATTAAACAATCAATTATTGAATTGTTCCTACATAACTATGGTACTGTTTTTGAATGTTTCCTAAGGTATATCATATCAATATTGAAACATAGTCAACACTATACACTTGTCCAAAACTCTTCTGATTTGCTCAGACCTGTTTCCATCTCTAATATTCAAATGTCTGTAATTTTTCAAAACAATATTTGGATGGAAATTGCTTGTCCCAATCAGCAATATGTTTTTTATTCTTCATCTGTAATACAGGTGTAGCCTTGAGACATCACAGTTTATCCACTGCAGACGGAAAGGGAAATTCATTTTTACATATTTGTTTTCTGGATGAGTTACTTCTATTTACTGACACTTTCTCAGTTTCCCTAGCTTCGCCAGCTTATCCCACCAAATGTTTAATCTGTCAAGGATCTGGAGATGTTTTAGTATGCCATTTTTTTTTTTTTTTTAGTGTTGCTGTTTATTCTAGGGGATGGAATCAGGGGCAAATGCATTTTCTCCTTGTGTTGGAGTTTTGCCCCATATCAAAAGTAGGCACAAAGGATGTAAACCATGCAACCCAGCTTTGGGACAGATGCCAGTCACAGTTCATAATGCCAAAAACAGTACCAAAATGTTTTTCAAATGATGTGAGAAGCTAGTAAACAGCACAGCGAGGTCTAATAAACCACACAGGTACTCTTATAACTAATACAGATATGATACTGCCTCTTTTGGATCTGCATCTGACTGGAATCATACTACAGATGTACTAATTCAGTATGGGAAGCATGATTTGTATGTATATATATATATATATATTATATATATATATATATATATATATAAATCTTTTTTTTTTCTTTCTTTTAATATGTTGATCAAGTTGTACTGGCTTAAACTAGAGTACTCTTCTAATATAACTTTCATTCATTTTCATGTACTTTCTTTTTCCAGTCTGGTAAGAATCCCAAGCTTGTTTAAGCTTTTTCATGTCACTGTAGCTTATACAAGATTAGTGTAGATCACATGCTTCTCATATCAACAAGGGGCTTGTTAGTGCAATATTGAATAGTCTGCTGCTGAAGAAATGCATGTTGACAATCCACAAACAGTATATTTTAGTAGCATTCAGGCCAAAAGTACAATTTGTTGGTGGAGAATATGTGGAGATGTCCATTTCAGATTTCCAGCAAAACAGGTGACCAACTCTCTTATGAGGCTCAGATCTGAGGATTTAGAGTCAGAATGAGAATACATAAAAAGCCACTAAAGGACCAAAGCTCTAATATATTTGCAACACAATTATTACATTTTCTCAAACTGCAGACCAGAAATGGAGAAACTAAAAAGACTGACACAGTGTTGCACAGTGCAACATAATTAAAAAAAATAAATAAAGATGGCTTTGCCCTAAAATAAAGGTGTCTTGGCATACAATAAAACATGCATAATCTAAGAGGTTGGTTGCTGAAAGAGACTCCGAAAGAGATTAATAATGAGACTGATCTGAAAAAAAGAATCTTACCCATATAACTACCACTGGAACTCCTAAGAATAGTATATATTATTTATTCACTACAATATACTAATTCTAGTACATATATCTATATAGAGAGGGTTCAAACAACTGCTCTGAACATGCCTCTGGTAACTGTGCCACTGATAATTGTTCTGAGCATGACACTTAACAAAAATGAGGAAACAGATCACTCTCCAGCCAATTGCAATAAACTGTTTTGTACAGCCATCAACCCTTCTCTCAGCAGTGACTGGAGTGTTTAATAAAAACCATTAGGTTATGGATGTAACCCTGGTTCCCTGAAAGAGAAGACGACTGCCAATAATACTTTTGGGACATGCCTGCCACAGGTCAGGTAGGTATTCACTGAGCATTTTATATCAGAGCTGCTGATAGGCCCCTCTGGTGAGTGACGTCCTCGGTCCCGCCTTCCGAGGTAACAAAATCACTCCAACGGAGCTCACTTCCTCTTTTGCATCGAACCCTTTCAGAGAACCAGGGTTACAGCCGTAACCTAATGTTCAATTTCAATTCAAAGACGCCCACCAATAATACTTTTGGGAAAAGTATAGACAGCAGGCAAGGGGTGACTCGAGACCGCAAAACCTTGGTTAGCGGTGCAAGCAAGCATCCTCAAGGACCATTGTGCCTGATGAAGACATAGAGGGATCTACCACATTAAGTCGGTAGAACCTGGTCAAAGTATGCAGGGTATCCCAGCTAGCTGCAGTACATATGTCAGATATGAGGCTCCTCTAAAGAGGGCCCATGATGTAGCCACTCCTCTGGTAGAGTGCGCGGCCACCCGCCATCCTTCTTCAGCACCAGAAAATACCTTGAGTAGAACCCCTTCTCGGGGAGGTGGATTCTACGAGGTGGGTGGCTCGTTTCAGAAGTAATGCAGAGGACAGAGACCTGGAGAGGGTCGCTCACGGATGTAACCGTGATCTCTCAAAAGGGAGGAGGACCCGCGTGTAACCGGAAGCGTGTACAGTGACGAGCACCCAAGTGTCCGAGGTGCATTCGCACCTATATTCCAACTGGTGTTGTGTAAAAGGGTGGGTCTGAGGACGCAAGCTTTCAGGGGCCCTGCTCTAGAGCGGCTGCGAGCCTGAGGCGCCTGAGCGCAGGGAATGCTCTGTGAGGGGCTCTGCGACAATTGGAGGATGGGGGAGACCGGGGCTCCCAGCGCCATGGACGGTTCAGTCAAGCTAGCTGGAGAAGCTGCACCAATAGAACCTGAGGCTGGAAAACTGCACAGATCTTGCAAAAGGAAGCATATCCCAAGGCAGAGAAGGCACAGAGGAGGTGCCTGTCCTCTGGAGGAAGCTTCCTACCGCAGGATGTGTAGGCATGGAGCTTTTGCATGTTCATCATCATGGTCACACCACGAGAGAGTGAGAATAATGGTTGCCCAAGCACTGAGGTCGTCCAGAAATGGAGGAGCTGGGGCTCTGAGGTCCAGAGGGTGTCGAAGCGCTGAGGGTGTCTGACTAGAGCACCGAGGCACCAAGGGAGCTGAAGCACCATGGGTACTGAAGGTATCGGGGGTCTGAAGCCTTGAGGCCTGAAGGTGCGAAGCACCGGGGGCGTTAATCAGTGGAGCATCGAGGCACCGAGGCACCAAAGCAGCGAGGGCACCAAGGGCTTCCAAAGAGTGGAGCACTCAGGCACCGAGGGTGCAGGAGCACTGAGGTCACTGAGTGGAACAAGGCTCTGAGGCACCAAAACATTAAGGGCACCGCATGCACCGAGGCTTTGAGACCCCGACTTCCAGCAATATTTTTCAAAAATAAAGCAGGGGAACTCCAGTAAAACTTGAGTGAGAGCTCTTTCATACTCTCAATCATAGCAACTGGTTTGGGTTAGTACCTTACCTTACCGCAAAGAGAAGCAAAAAAGGAAGTGAGCTCCGTGGAGTGACTATTTGTTCCCTCAGAAGGCGGGACTGAGGAAGTCACTCCCCGGAGGGGCCTATCAGCAGCTCTGATATAAAATGCTCGGTGAATACCTCACCTGTGGCAGGCATAGCCCAAAAGTATTGTTGGTGGTCATCTTCGAATTTTATGGGAGCTGATTTACAATTACAAGCCCCCATTTCCCTAAACTTTTTCTGCTTTTTGGGCTTCTCTCAGCCTGTCTTGGCCATTGAAAGCTTTTCTCAGCTTTTTCCGGAGAAAAAACGACAAGGGACCTGTGTATGATGCTGTTTTGATGATGTCGGACAGGGTCCAACATTGGACTGGAAAGGAAAAATTGTAATGTCAGACCTGGTCAGACCGCAAAGGGTTTAAAAAAAAAAAAAAAAAAAAATCTGCTAATGTCTATATTGTCACCATTCCATTTGTGACTTGAAATGTATGTGATTTATGCACATACAGCGCTCTGTAATGCAGACTTGTATTGAAAAACAAAAGGTAACAGGCAGAAATGCTTAGAAATATACTTTAATCACCAGCTCCTTACTGTTGAGGGTTTGATTTATTTAAGCACACACACAAAAAAATACAAGGTCATACATCTAGGTGTCAGGGACCTGCAGCTCCCTATCTTGTGCAACTGAGTACCAATCAATGGCAATTAACTTCAGCATTTGAGTGTTTCATTGTCAGTTTATGGCCTCGGTACACCAGTACGGCAGTAAAAATGTCAGCACCCCGGAAGAAAGGAAAATTTGCTTCCAGTCGGCTTTTAAAACACTCAAAGTGAATTGCCATTGATTGGTAGTCAATTGTAAAGATGAGGGAAGGGCAGATTTTCTTGATTTGAAATCAGTATGTTAATGAATGGTTTGAATACCTGCTGATAAATACTTTTCTAATCTCAAAGGCAATTACAAATATGAGTTTCTGGAAAACTCTAATACGTACAGTATATTTTCACTGCTCCCCTTATCATTGAATGCTACCCTGCCCATCACATCACTGGGTGCATGCAAGTTATGGGTGGTTTGGCATGTCCCAACTTTTGAGGCTTCAAACTGCACCATTGAAGTTAATTTAACTAATTTGTGTAAGGTATTCCCTGACATTTGTGGCTGTAGAGCTTACACATTGACCAGAAGAGCTTATTACTGCTGAATTAATTGTTTGTTTATTTTTGTAATATGCATATTTATTTACTTACTTATTTATTTTTAAACTGGAGTTTGAATGTATTGTTTTTTTCTGTAAAGTTTAAAAACAACAAAAATGTAGAATAAAACTTCAACAAATTGTTTTACAATAATGAGAATTCAGTAGTCTCCGGGCTAAGAGGACATCCCTTGGAAAACAAGCAAAGTGTTCTTATAGCTAAAGACAGAGTTAACCACCAGACAAAATATGAATCAATAAATAAATAAATAAATAAATAAATACATACATATGTATTACTTGTCATGAGGCACGTGCATCAACATATGAAATTAATAGAATAAGTAAAAGCAAAACAACAGGCAAGTGTATGTTGGTAAACTATAATAATAAAGTAACAAACAAACTAATGTGAATAAAACTAAAGCAAAGTAACATGAAATTAGCTGGTGGGTGTGTTTTGGTCTATCACAATCGCAGAGGCAAAAATAATGGCCATTACTTATGGTTAGTTAATAAACTAACTGTCCAAACTAAATTAACACAGCACCCCTACACACGTTACAAAATGCAGCAGCACTATACAAGACATGCACATTATTTAACAGAATGGTGAAGCAACTCACCAGAACGGGACCCCCAAATTGCTCTGCGACTTGTGTTTGATTCAGGTTTTTTTCAAGAGCTCAAATAATTCCAACTTTGTATAGCAAGAGAAACAGCGGCACATTTTGCAGTTTGTTTATACTCCATTTTGTAGCGATGAGGTGCACTTGTGGAAATGGTTCTGGAAAGATTTAACCAATCCCTCAAGGACACTCTCACGATGACAAGTCGCATTTTTACAAAACAGTACTGTATCCATTGCGAACAAATCGCTATCGGTGCCAAGAAGGTGTTCTTTTAAGTGAAGTTCCAGTTCCTTTAGCCAGAGCAATGGGAAAAATCTGTTTCTCTTAGACTACTGTATAAACAAGAAGCCTTTATTTGTTCTCACCACCAGTTAGGCTCATAGACAGGCAGGTCTGCTTACTTGCTTGCTGAGTGTCACTCAGCACAAACAAAACTGTTTACTGCATTTTAATACATACCAATGTCTGCAATTACTGTGCATTTGTTTACTTTATCACTCCAATCACTTGCACGACTTTAAAATCTGAACCTAACTGTTTTTTCTTTAGTTTTTAGTCATAAGCGATCTCTTCATTGTAAAGGTCCAACCACACTATTGAACCCGGCTATTGAAACTGCTGTTCGGCTGCATTCGGTACTAAATATCGGGTTGCTCAAAGGCGCTCTCATCGTAGGCCAGCATTTTGAGATTTGTGAATTATATAAAAATAAAAAATAAAATAAATTGATGAACATTTTAAATATATACGATTCTGTTTATATTCAGACAGTATTAGACTAATGTATAATTTTGAAAAAGTAAGATATGAAAGTGTAACGTAGGAAAAATTAACTTTTTTTAAAAGCTGCTGACCCAGATGCCCTTTGATTCTAATGCAGGTAATTTATGTCCACAATGCTATATCCTACAGGTCTACATTTTTCTTAATGTTACAAACTCATAATCTGAAGTGAATAATGAACGACAGAAACACCAAAACAACACAAATACTAAATATTTAAATTTGACTGTTAAAATATGTATTTATCATTACATAAATCCGATTTGTATTGTCAGTACCAGACAAATTCCATTTAACTATAGCAACTGACGAAACATCATATTAAAATAACAACAGTGAATTGGTTCAGAAAATCTGCCGCCACAGGAAAATGAATGGGGATGGAAGTCTGCAGCAGGAGGCTGGTAGACCCACAGCCCGAAATGAGCTGCAGGAGGTCAGCAGCAGAGAAGCGATATCCCCCACCAAAGGGGCCTGTTCAGAAAATGTAAAAGGGGCCTGTTCAGAAAATGTAAGCCTAGCACTCTAAAAAAAAACTATTTTCAAAACAACCAATCGGAACAAAAGAACATCAGCATTCTTCCATGTGATTGGCTTAATCTTCTCTCAAACACCAGAATGTACATGCCACAAAAATCTATCGAATTTGAACCACCGTAGGAAATGAAGTCAGCAGAGACCACTACCTCTGCACCGAGTACCATAGCTGTAACTTTTACAGGTTTTCTCCAGATCTGCTGAAAAATAACATGATAATTCGCAATGTACAGAGGGGAGATTTTATTGTTTTGACACCACATTTATCTTTTAAAATATGAATCCTTTTGAATTAAGGGTTGAAAATCAAGGTTTGACATGGTTGAAACCATAACTATAGTGGCACTATCATGCTGCTATAATATAGATCAGAATATATTATCACACAATAATTATTAATGTAGCTCTACAGAATAATTTTTAGCCTGACAATCATTTTTTAATCCTCCAAAACGTGTGTATAGTACATCAGTTTCCAACACGGTATTTGAGTAATGCATTTTTTAAAGTACCCTGCTTACTACCTTCGACAGAACATTATTGAAAAAAAAAATCTGATGAGTTAAAAAATGCCGTCTTTCATATACTAGACTACCACTATTGCAGAAGCGATGCAACATGTTCAAAAAACATGCTTGATTCTGAATTTCCATACCTGCCAACTTTAGAAAATGGCAACATCTGGGAGTGCAATGATACTATGTTATTTTACTGGAGCAGAAACAACCTGTTGTCCTACCTTACAGTAAAATAAAAATAAGTATACTTCATTATAGAAGCTGTCTGATCTGTGTTTCAATTTCAATTCAATTTTGTTTATTCTTGCAACAGGTTTATTTTTAATTTAAAAGTGAAAGAAAATGCTTGCGAAACAACTTTGCCTAGTGCTAGATAAGATGGACATAAAAGCTTAGTCTCAGCTTCATGAACTAAAGACTGGTAGATGTGATTTAAAGCTGCTTTTCAGCTGCTTGGATTGACTGATTTCAGCTGCCATTCTCTTAAAACTGGCCAGTGATGAGAATACTCCATTGAGTAAATACATGATAAATTTAGAGGGACTACAATCATGACAAAAAACCATTTGGAAATAAAACTAGTGATCCATGCAATATTTCTACAGTAAATACAGTACCGGTGTTGTTCAAACTGTAAACAACTTTTCAGTCTAACTTCTGTTTCTGTCTCTCCCTTTTGATACAGCATCTGAACTGAAGAAAAGCTGCCCTGGCACTTTATAACACAGACATCTTATTCAGCATTCATTTTATAACTAAATAAATATTAGGCCTATTACGTGATTATCTTTCCTAATGTATTTACTTTTTTCTGCAAGAGGAGCTGCGGGCCTTCTCAGGGAGACGAGACACTTCAGCTTCGCTTCAGCCCCACTCCGGCAGTCAAACCTGGGGCGAGCCCATTCCCTCTTCCCCTCTCCCGACCCGCTCTCCTTCTCGCACTTGGTTTACTTGTCTGTCGCTTCGAAACTGAACTCCCGACTGCCGTTTAGCCAGACTATTTATAGTTTAAAAACTGCTAATCCAGGAGTGGGAATGTTACCTTTTTTTTTTTGGAAAAAATATAGCGTTGATTACATGGTGCTTTATGCATGGTTAATTCACGGAAAGTTACATTTTTGTTTCACTATATATGCATTATAGAGAGGGAGTTATTTTATTTTGTATTTCAGTCAGATGAGTGTTGTTATGTGTCCCACGGCGCCCCCCTTCCCCGTTTATAACGCTCTTCAGTTATAACGCTCTGTGATCAGGTGGCGTGGCTGGTGCCGCCAGACCAGGAAATGAAATAATAACAAAGTTTGTACGGGCAAAACGGCACTGCTGCGCTCGTATTTAATAATTAACAAAATCAACAGTTTAAACAAAAGAACACACAGAACAAAGCAAAGGGCACTCTGGCCAAAGTAAAACAAATACAAACATTTTCAAACAAGTATATTTTCGATATAGCAATTATTTTTCTATTCATGTAGACTCACGTCTCTCTTCCTCAATAAGCCTGGAGTGCGTATTTTTATATTCTGTGGCCGTAGCCTTAATTGCCTAATTTAATACAATAATTACCTTAAGGCTCCAGCCACATTCCCACGAGGGTTCTAGGGAAGGGGTTTTAACCCCATCCCCACCGACTACACATTATAAGACTGGCTTTTTCGCCGGTCTCAAACAGTAAATAATAAGACAGATGGCTTTGTCCGCCTGCATACAAATACAAAATAATTATATAACAATAATAATAATAATAATAATAATAATAATAATAATAATAATAATAATAATAATAATAATTATTGAAAGCATACATAAATAAATATGCAAGGGGTCAGCACTTTGCCACACGCTTGTATTGTGTGTCCCCCGAGACCCTCGTTATAGCGAGGGAGCATTGTATCTGAAAATGAATTAAAGATATATCAAGAACATTTTGAGATATCTTTAAATGATTAAAGATATCTGAAAATGCATTTTTTGATATCTCATTTAAAGCTTCCTTTTAGATATCTCAAATACATTTATAGATAGATGAAAATGATTTTCAGATATCTTTAAATATTTGAAGATATCTTCAAACATTTAGAGATACCTAGAAATGATTTAAAGATATCTTCAAATATTTAGAGAGATCTTATCTCTTTGAATTATCTCTAAATGATAATTTTGCTTGTCATACAATGCTTGCGTGAATGTATGTTGCCATTCAATTGTTCAAGGGCTTTTGCATGAAGTAAGACTGTTTTCTGCTGCTATTACAGATGCACATTGTGTAGCTAAAAGGGCAGCAACAGTGAACATTATACTGTATATTTATTTTGCCAGTGATCATTTTAAATTTAGGCTTAGAATGGTGTCACCCGTCCCTGAATGTAAAGATCAAGTCCCGATCCCAGACTAAGTGCCTCCGGGATGGAATTTGTCTCGGATTCCTAGACACAGTGCAATCTTACAGCTTAGTGCCACAGTCAAACCAAGCATATCTGTTTGGAGCAAAGCCCCTCCCCTGCCGCATCATTTTGCAATGCCTTACACAGCCCCAAAATGACTGACACATTGGATAGCCAATCTAAGACATAAAACTATAGAATCCCACTGTCATGTGACTTTTTACACTCACATCACATGTTCCCCAACAGCCTGACACTTATCTGCTTTGGCCACAGCAAACAAAATTTGTAGAATATTTTAATTTCAGTGTTTTCTTTGTTTATGCAAAATGGCTGACTGAAAGTTGAAGTGACACCAATAGTGATACGTCGGTAATGGAAGTGTCCTATAAGGCCTACCCCACCAAAGAAAAAAAGTAAGCACTTGTGCAAATTCAGAGAGGAATGGGTTATAATGATCATACACGTGGATTAAGAAAGGTGCAAATTATTCAACAAGAGTTATTTTTATACATTTTGAAAATGTTGTTAAGAAGCATTCAACATTGATAAGTTGATATTTAATTTTCAAATACTGTTATTAAATATACAGTAGAAAATATGTAAATATACAATACCTCCCCCCACACCACACCTCCCTCATAAAAAAAATGGGGGAGATGTCCCATTTTTGCATTTTGAAAAGGTGGTCACCCTAGCTTGGAATGTTTTTTACATATTGTTATAATGTTGATTTCCTCGACTCTATAAACGTATGTTATTTTTTATTATTATTATTTGTTTATTTAGCAGATGCCTTTATCCAAGGCGACTTACAGAGACTAGGGTGTGTGAACTATGCATCAGCTGCAGAGTCACTTACAATTACGTCTCACCCGAAAGACGGAGCACAAGGAGGTTAAGTGACTTGCTCAGGGTCACACAATGAGTCAGTGGCTGAGAGGTGGGATTTGAACCGGGGACCTCCTGGTTACAAGCCCTTTTCTTTAACCACTTGACCACACAGCCTCCTATGTCCTGAGGAACTATTAATGTGGGGTACTAATGATATCTGTGACCAGATTTTGTACATTCAGTATTACCTAGGCTACCAATAACACTGAGAAATCGAACAATGAAACTATGAGATGGATTGTACGCTATAGGAGAAGTGATGCTCTTGAAGCCATTAAGGATAGAGGGGTGGATACAATGAAGGCCACAACTTGGTACAAAAAAGCACTTGGTGATCTACTTAAAAAAAAAAAAAAAAAATAAATAATGTGAAGATGTAATTAAATAGAGTAGTATATTAGACTTGATACAGATGGATAAAGGAAAGCAGATAATGGAACACAATATGGCCTGAAAATCCAAAAGGTAAATTATTTATTATAAGAGTATTATAATAACTGTGCTATGGAACTGTTACATAAAGAGAGGACACATGATGACTAAGTGGGAAACACAAAGGTAACCCATTAGTCTTTCATAAAAAAATCATGTTTTCTCTTTATCCAAGTCAAAAATTTAAAAAAGGCCATTTTAAAAGAAGCATATGTTTGCTTAAATTACAACGATAAAGCTGAAGACACCAGTTGACTGACTTTAATGTTTTATTAAAATTGATAATTGAAACTCAGCTGCATTGCTTGTGATGTCAGTTGTTGGCCATTGATTTATGAGAAATTATACAATTCATTCAAATGTTGAGTTTCTTAACCTTTTTAAATCCTGTGCAAAATAAAACATTTGAGTTCCTATAGTGCCACAGAACAATTGACATTGCACATTCTTCCATTAAAATCCTTGTTAAAATGATTTACAAGCACAAATATCAAATTGTTAACGTAAGACAAAACACTCAGGTGCAATAGTAATGTACAGATGCCGACGGGAAATCAGAAATCTGTAGCAACTGGTGAGTTTATGACTGCATTTGTGGACAGTTTCAGAACCAGCGCTGTCAAATCCTGATTACATTGTTTATGTACATAACAAATTACATTGTAAAACATATAGGGCTAGATGTAAGTATGCAAATAACTGTGGGTGCAAAATTCAAGTTGCATTGCGGCCAGGCAATTATTTTGCACTGCGCCCTATGTAAGCTTAAGAGCAATGCTAATTACTCAAAATGCACAAATAATGATAATAAGGGTCTCAATGAGTGCATCGGTCTATCTAGCGGCCACACTTGCAGCTAAGGTTCCCAGCTCTGACTTACAAAAAAACAAGACACCAGAGTCATTTCGTACAAAAATAAATAATTCAATAAATAAATCATATACTTTGACATTTAATGTCCCGGGAAGTTTTCCCAGGACAGCTGCCTCAAAAAGAGAACAATCCAGGCAAAACCACATGAGGGTGCCACTCTGGAAACCATCTATTTTGACATCAAAAGGGACTCAGGTGAGTCAAGGCTTGACTTTACCTAAATAAATAACGTGATTCAACAAAAGGCATCTGGGAACACTATTGGATAACTGTGAAGGCAAACAGGGCCAGACATTGTAAAAGTAACTTCCTTTCTTTCCATTCCTGACAGTAATCCTATCTGAAACATGCACTTTACTTTTGGACTGGTATTTGTAGGTTGAAAGTTTAAATACTCACACGTGTGGATGAAAAAGAAAGAAAACGAATGTACGCACATGAACAGACAGCCCATGTTTTGGATTTATTTTTTATGGACACATTCATGTTCAAGAAAATAAGACAAACTGTCTTTTGCACAGTGGCAAAAAAGTGTTTACTGTATATGTACTCACAAAATTAGTTTAACTGTTTTTTTCATGACAATTTCAATTTACATCACCTTTTTTTTTTTTTTTTTTTTTTTTTAAAGGGATTCCATAGCTTTCTAATCTTTAAATTAGACTTCTGCTAAAATCTGCACAATTGAAAACCTTATTACACCTTCTCATTTGTACTGTACAGTATATGCCTCTTCCGGAAATGGGAGCAATTCCCAAAACACCCTACCTTGAAAAAAGGTTGAATTGCTACTTAAAAGTGTGCCCTTTATTTATTTATTTTATTTTTTTTTACTGTATACCTTTACCATTTTTAATTTCAACATATTAAATTTAAAAGATCCAGTGGGATTACTGAGGTTTGTAATAGCAGTGATATGTATGGAAAATGGGGAACTAATAAATATAACCCCTTTTAGGACACAGCAAAACATTAAATTGAAGGGGGAGGTGAAATGCATTTTGTTTGTTTTTTTAATTATTATTAATGGAATGTTAATTAAATCACATATTTGCACACCAACAACATTTCAAAGGCAAAGATAGGGAAATGCGCTGCAGTGTGGACAGCACTCTATTTTAATGCTAGTATTTAAAAGGGAAACATGCTAAGCCTACACTGTGTTATACACTTAGCACGCATACCTTTTACTAGATTAGCCTGATAGAAAACTGCGCTTGAACTGTCGGTTTTGCGTGGCCAAATGTAGCAAATCTCTTGAAACATCTACTCTAACTGTTACCATAGTGAGTTTACCCCTTTTTTCTACCAAATTTAAAATTGTCGAATTTGAGTGTTCCCTCATCAATGCCACAGTTTCACCCTAACACTGCAGCAGCACAGGCCAATGCAGCACTCTGTGATATCCTCCAATATCTATGACAACTTTAATATATGGTTTCTCTAAATACTAAAATATATAAACATAGATTGGCCACGCTAATTAAAAGCTTTTTGTATTTCTATATTTTCTTCAGAGGATGGCCAGAGGTCTACTGCTGTTGTGGCCACTTCATGTATCTTATTACAGTACTTTTTTTCCTTACACACACACACACACACACACACACACACACACACACACACACACACACACACTTTTGCCTTAATCACAACTTTATGCCCTTGGGTGTGTGTGTGTGTGTGTGTGTGTGTGTGTGTGTGTGTGTGTGTGTGTGTGTGTATATATATGTATCAAATCATTCATTTCTCAAGGTTTTCTCCCAATTTCTCACATCATCAGTTAATGTATAGCCATCTGTTGTTTTCTCAGAATTAGCACAGTAATTCAGTAATTGAGCTCTTATATTTGTTCGAGGAACAGCTGCATTAGATAAGATTCTTTTAGCTTTTCTTTTTTTATTACATGCCTTAGGGATATGAAAGACAGTAGTAATGCAAGCAAGACTTTAAAGGGTCTATTCATAAAAGTTCTTGCCGACTATCCCAGGTAATCGAATTTCGTTTAAAACTAACAAAAGTTGTCCATATTGATATTCATAAAATTATCTGTGCAGACTGGCAACTGTCGCTAAGCAATTTATGAACGGGTATATATTTGTTCACTACCAAAATCCGTCTCCTTTTGATGACATCATCAGCTCTATAAACATTTGCTCAATTCTGTCGTTAGCTGTTGGGAACATAACCAAATGGAATCTACCGACAGCTCACCCATCATGTTATTAACAGCATGCCTGAATGATATGTGATTTATATACTGTAGGATGAGATCATGTTCAGGTTATTTCAATTACCTTAATAATTGTTACTGTTCCTTTGCTTTGCAGGAGATATGCAATTAGATGAAAAACACTTGTAAATCAATTATTTCAATTATTATTTCAGCTTAACATACAGCATTACTTTAAAAAAAAAGTTAGGCAGTGTTAATCATGAGAGCATCAACTTTTATATGAACACAGTTTAATAAAAAAAAAAAGCTGTAACAATGTGTGTGTTTTTTTATTATTTATTTATGGGGGGGGGGGGGGTTGTCAAATACGGTCAGATAATTTTTTTTGACAATGTCATTTTGATGCTGTTGTTAGTTTAGACTCCACCGCACCCAGCGTTCAATAACTCCAAGTTGTCGACAGCATTTTGCTGTCATTCACTCTCATGAATAGCAGGTTGACGCTCAGGACCAATGAAATATATATGCTAATGAGGTAAATCATTAAGTTTTATCTCAATTTGTTTAAAACATGCCTTCATAGATGAAAATCGTTTGGGGCTTAATGACGCATTTCAATTATTTCTTATGAATAGCAACTGCTGTTAAATAGGCGACTATGGATGGAATCCGATCATGTACTCCTGTTTTCTCATTTCGACAGGCGTTAACCCTTTATGAATACACCCCTAAATGTTCTTTGATCACAGAACCACAGAACCAACTGAAAGGAAATGTGGGATTCCATGAGCTTGACCCTTGCAGTCTCTCATAAAAACTTTGGGGGTTATCTTTGATCCTGATCTATCATTTGAGAGTCATATTAGGGAAGTTACTAAAGTATCTTTTTACCATTTGAGAAACATAGCCGAACTTAGACCAATTATTTCCGTATTTGATGCCGAGAGATGCATGCCTTTGTTTAATCTAAAAATGATTATTGTAATGCACTTTTTTTCTAGTGTACCAAAATGTGTGGTATCCCGCTTGCAGCTTGTTCAGAATACCACCGCTAGAATTCTGACTAAAACCAGGAAAAGTGAACATATTACCCTTGTTCTGGCCTCTTTACACTGGCTCCCTGTGTAGTATAGAATTGATTTTAAGATTTTGCTGTTAACTTACAAGACTGAATGGATTAGCACCAAGTTATTTGCAGGAGTTACTAAACCCATATCTTCCAAACCACACTGAGATCACAGGATGCGGGGCTGCTGGTTATTCCTAGGGTCAACAAAATCATCATGGGAGGTAGGGCTTTTTCTTGAAGAGCTCCTTCGTTTGTCAGGGAAGCTGGGACCATTACAGTTTTCAAGTCAAAACTAAAAATGCACTTTTATAAAATGGCTTTCTTAAAGTGGGTTCTTTTATAAAGTGGGGTTTAATGTAACTTTAAAATTGCTGATTTTGTATTGTGTATAATGTTATTTAAATATGTTACTTAAATGGTCTGATTATAGCAGTTGTATGTGTGACATGCTATACAAATGTATTGTGGTTTGTTCTTTTTTGTGCTATGTACCGTACAGTGCTTTGCGATATTTTTGTATACAATATAAAAAGCGCTATATAAATTTAATAAATAAATAAATCTATTATCATGCTTTATGTATTTATTTATTAATCGTATTCAGATGTATAATACTGTATGATTGAATGGTTATTGAATAGTTAACAAGGTACAGGTTATGCCAAGTTTCTTAACCAAACCTACCTTGGATAGGTGCTAATGTGAGCTGAATTCCATCAACCTACTGTGGACCAATTTACTAATGTCTTACAATGTCTGTCTGATTTTAATCAGGTAAATGTTTTTGTTAGAGCATTTTATAGCACTTGAGAATCACCCTGGGTTGCATCATTATTTTTGCACACTTAGGATACTGAAATGCAGATATCAATGTTTTATTATTTACCTGCAGCTTTTAAAATTTCCAATCAATCAATATCCAGCTGTTTATTTTCTAATAAGTGCAACTGATAAGTGAAAGTATTTTTTATTTTTTTTTGTAAGTGGTAAGGTATTTTTTTTGTTTTTTTTTTAAATAACTTTTAACATTGTTTGTGACCTATTTTTATTGTCCTGGTTAATCTACAGTAGACAAAACCTGTTTGCCTTAATATACGATGGGATCTATAAATGTCTGTTATCTGTTATTACACTTAATCATTGGTCTATATAAAAAATGAATATATTTTCCCTTTTCAGCTTTCAGCAATAACAAAATAATCCTTTACTGACAGACTGTGAACATTTTGTTTCCTGCAAATAAAACGTAATTCATTATAATTCCCTAGTGCATACTGTGAATTTTAAGACCTGTAGACAGGGGACTACAGATCTCTGACAAGAATTTTGATATTGTTGTAGATTGATGGAAGTAAGGCGGTTAAACAGAGAAACCAAGCTGGGCGCCCGTGCCTCTGAAATTGGTTCTAGTAAAACAAACGCATGACAAGCTGGCCATTTGTTCAAATAACCTCAGACAGTAAAAAGGTGTACTGTGGTAATTAAGCATTAACATATGTATTTTATGTTAGTGTATTATGTTTATTGCTGATATATATATATAGATATATAGATATATAGATTATATATATATATATATACAGACGTTCTCAAATTCGTTGGTACCCTTACAGCTCATTGAAATAATGCTTCATTCCTCCCTAAAAGTGATGAAATTCAAAGCTATTTTATCATGTATACTTGCATGCCTTTGGTATTTCATAGAATAAAGCAAAGAAGCTGTGAAAAGAGATGAATTATTGCTTATTCTACAAAGATATTCTAAAATGGCCTGGACACATTTGTTGGTACCCCTTAGAAAAGATAATAAATAATTGGATTATAGTGATATTTCAAACTAATTCGTTTCTTTAATTAGTATCACACATGTCTCCAATCTTGTAATCAGTCATTCAGCCTATTTAAATGGAGAAAAGTAGTCACTGTGCTGTTTGGTATCATTGTGTGCACCACACTGAACATGGACCAGAGAAAGCAAAGGAGAGAGTTGTCTGAAGAGATCAGAAAGAAAATAATAGACAAGCATGGTAAAGGTAAAGGCTACAAGACCATCTCCAAGCAGCTTGATGTTCCTGTGACAACAGTTGCAAATATTATTAAGAAGTTTAAGGTCCATGGAACTGTAGCCAACCTCCCTGGGTGTGGCCGCAAAAGGAAAATCGATAACAGATTGAACAGAAGGATAGTGCGAATGGCAGAAAAAGAACTAAGGATAACTGCCAAAGAGATACAAGCTGAACTCCAAGGTGAAGGTACGTCAGTTTCTGATCGCACCATCCGTCGCTTTTTGAGCGAAAGTGGGCTCCATGGAAGAAGACCCAGGAGGACTCCACTTTTGAAAGAAAAACATAAAAAAGCCAGACTGGAATTTGCTAAAATGCATATTGACAAGCCACAATCCTTCTGGGAGAATGTCCTTTGGACAGATGAGTCAAAACTGGAGCTTTTTGGCAAGTCACATCAGCTCTATGTTCACAGACGAAAAAATGAAGCTTTCAAAGAAAAGAACACCATACCTACAGTGAAACATGGAGGAGGCTCGGTTATGTTTTGGGGCTGCTTTGCTGCGCCTGACACAGGGTGCCTTGAATCTGTGCAGGGCACAATGAAATCTCAAGACTATCAAGGCATTCTGGAGCGAAACGTACTGCCCACTGTCAGAAAGCTCTGTCTCAGTCGCAGGTCATGGGTCCTCCAACAGGATAATGACCCAAAACACACAGCTAAAAGCACCCAAGAATGGATAAGAACAAAACATTGGACTATTTTGAAGTGACAGTCTATGAGTCCTAATCTGAATCCTATCGAACATCTATGGAAAGAGCTGAAACTTGCAGTCTGGAGAAGGCACCCATCAAACCTGAGACAGCTGGAGCAGTTTGCTCAGGAAGAGTGGGCCAAACTACCTGTTAACAGGTGCAGAAGTCTCATTGAGAGCTACAGAAAACGTTTGATTGCAGTGATTGCCTCTAAAGGTTGTGCAACAAAATATTAGGTTAGCGGCCCCATCATTTTTGTCCATGTGTGGCAATGTGACCCGCCCCTGTGTGCATATTATGTGTTGTATGTTGCGTGCGTGTGTTAATGTTGGTGTATAGATTGGTACACGGGATATAAACGGGTCTGTGTTTCACGTGTATTTAAAAAGTGTAGATTTTTATTTAGGCACGAGGAGGGCACAAATCACTTCACGTGCTGGTTAAATGTACTATGTAAGCACGGGGTTGCACAGAATTAATTCACGTGCTGGGATTCAAGTGAATAATTAATTAGTAATTCAATCCCAGCACAACAGTATATATAGACACATTTTCTTTCACTCGTGGTTGGGTGTTCGGAGAGTGGAGAACGGGTGAGAGAGAAGGAGAAATAAGTTTAAATATCAATTGCTATTACGTGCTGGTAGGACCAGCACGATACTTGTTTATTTAAAACTCACCGTGTTTGTTTGTGTGTCTGTCCGTGCACTGTATAGTCCGTTTTGTTTGTCTCTTTATTTTGGCGTGAAGTGCCGTGTCCTGTTTTTGTGTTTAAAACCTTTTATTTTCTGTTCTGTTTATTTATTAAATGCTGAGCGAAAGCATTCGCTCAGCTCCACCAAACTCTACCTCTCTGTCTGTTTATTTCCTGCTTCTGGTCTGACGCAACCCACTCCGGCCGTCTTTGTGACACCATGCCATTTTCATTTGTTTTATTATTTACAATATTATGTTGAATAAAAAATCAATAGCAAAGTCTGATTTCTATTAAATATGGAATAAACAATGGTGGATGCCAATTACTTTTGTCAGTTTTAAGTTATTTCAGAGAGAATTGTGCATTCTTCGTTTTTTGTGGAGGGGTACCAACAAATTTGAGCACATCTGTGTATATATATATATATATATATATATATATATATATATATATATATATATATATATATATATATATATATTGTTGTTTTATTTATAGCTATGTTGTTGTTTTATACTGTATGTTTGTGACGATGCCTGTATAGTGGATTTTAAACTTGTTTTATTGTTTTGTGGTATGGGTGTCAATTTCACATAACAAAATGTGTTGCAAGATTCCACTTTCCCAGCTGGTTTCATTAAACATCTACCAATGTCTAGATTCCTTATGTTGTGGAACCCTGGCAGACATATCTACAGCTGTTTAATGTGAAACGCATACCTTTACCAACAAATACATTCATGTAGCTTGCTCAATTGTTCAGCCTTTGGCTTTAAAAAAAAAAAACTGTGCTTTGTTCAAAATGTCCTGGTTCCTAGTAAAATTGCCCGCACAGTTTGAAATCTGCCTCACCTTTGTCTGGATACATTTGTTGGTACAGTAATTTTGCACTGCACACATGGTTGAGTGATTTGCATAATTCAGGCTAAAAGTGGGGTGTTCAGTAGACCGGTCAGTTTGTATGTTTGGTGTTTGTAACTCTGAGGTTCTACTGTATTTACATAGTAGTTACTTAGTAAATGCATGTGTACTTACACATGATTACAATGTTATTATGCATGGTTATAATCAGGGGTGTAGGGTCGCAGGGGAGCGCTGCTCCCCCATTTCTCTTGGGCAGTATCTAGCCTGTTTTGATTCTTGAAACAAATGATTTGAGAGTCGCATAAGACGACTTTTCAACTCTTTTGGCTTCATGTTCTGCGCAACGTGACCAAGCAGGTGAGGTGTTGTCATAGGTGTTGTCATAAGTATGTTACTTGAGAAATGTGAGACAGACTGTGTACAATGTGTCCTGAAGAGAACATAAGAGAGAGGAGCTGTGTGTGGGGGGGGGGGGCACGCTATGATGCAATACTGTAGATCAAACCACTGCAAACATATGGAGCCTTCACACAAGGAAACAAAAATCCAAATGCTTTTATTTTATTCCTCCAATCTGTAAGAAATATGTCAGAATGTATAAGCAAGTCACATTGAATCCCTTAAGGAAATGCAATAACTAGACAGTTCTTGTGCCAAAATACTCTTGCTACAGTATGCTCTTTCTGAATGTTAAAATATGGTGTGGAAGCACACTTCACATACGCAGTGTGGGCCACCCACTACATTAGCTTTGTGCACAAATTATAAGCAGTGCAGGCACCGTCACTGAGGGATTAACCCTCATAATCCCATATTAAGTAGAAGGTTATACTGAAATGTATTCTAAAACTTCCCATTGGAACCCAGCAGGAGTACACAGAAATAGACATCATTACATGGTATAGAAATATTTTTCATGATTTTTTTTCACTTACTGTGCAGTAATGTAAATATGTCTGTGTTACGACACTGTGGTCTTAAATATTGCCGTTTTGTTTGTTGCATAGAAGCAGCATTGACCATATTCCATATTTAGAATTAGTAATATGACATACTGTACCTCCAAATGCAAAACTGTTGCCGTCATGATAGAGGCACTGTTACACAGTAAAATCAAAACACTACAGGGTTATATTCCCAATCATAACTGTGCAAACTATTATTCAGTTATACCTTTCATAAAGTTGCCTGTACGTTTTCATATTCCTTGCCTGGCAGCATAAAAGCTTAAATTAAATCTAGTAAGAAAGTTGATGGACTGGAGGAAAAAGAACCAATAACCACACAGTATGAACTATAATTTACATAAAAATGTAGCAGCAATCTTGCTTCTGGAAGCCACTGCTGATTGTAAACAAAAGTATTCAACTGAATGGTGTCAGAAAAGCTTTGCTACTTTCAATGTATCTAAGCAGTGACAGATCTAAATAATCGCCACTGTTTAAATATTACGATAGGACCAAGCCTGGCATTTCACCTACTTTCAAAGACATGCATACACTAAAGTGACCAACACACATGTTGGTTTTCACTAGGTCCCATTTTTTAATGATTTAAACAGGGGTGATATTTAAACTATTTGGCATTTTCTCTAATGAAAACCAAATTGAAGGAGTTCCTATAGACAGAAGAAATGCTTCAAACTGACCTTGCTACCTGGCTTTTCACCTCAATAACTTCAGAGAATGGATATTACTGTCAACACCTCTTTCCCATTGAGTTGTGATCTATGAAGCATTGATAGTGATTTTCCATCTCCTCTGAATGGAAACCACTCCACTAGCATTGAGCCTTTTTAGCTTTAGTCAAGGTAAATGTAGATTTCAAACCCACAGTGAGTGCTTGGATAGGAATTTACAGTCAGGATACAATTAACGTGATTCAATTTTTTATTTTCACCTCAGCAACGCGTACAACTTTCTTCTTCTTAAAAGAAATAATAAAAACTTGTTGTTTCAAAGATAAAAGCAAACAGCTAACATGTTGACTAGTTACTAATCCCAAGAATTACCAGCTTTTTAAATTTATATTTAGAAAACAATACATAAAAACTTTGCATTTGTGCAAAAGCTTAAACTGTCCCAATGTAGCAAAATGCCAACGGGCAGTGAAATACCCATACAAGCCCATACCAAGAAAAGCTATATGACTTGATTTATGAAGAATTTACAACAGCAGTCTATCTGGTTGAATGAAGTTTTCAAGTGATACAGCTACCAAACATATTCAATTTTTAATTGCTCCCAATTGGAGCTTCTTCTGTGTAGCTGTCTACAGTTGAGACAGCAGCAACAACTTAATTACAACTTCCCGGATAAAAAATACATATCAATAAATAGATTTTGGGTGTGTACCATGAATACTTAAATACTACTTCAGCATATAAACAGTTTCTTTTTTTTTTTTTTATACTGTGGCTGTAAAAAAAAAAAAAAAAAGTTAAACAAGAACAAGAGCCTGGACAGAGTGTATCCTGTCTAATATAACCAGTATGACCTTCCTGCAAGCTATGAAAAATAAAGAATAACTCACCTCGACACTGCACACCTTCATCATACCCATCCGCACAGTCCAGCATTCCATTGCAAACATTGCTATAGTGAATGCATCTGCTTGTACCAATACAGGCTATGTGATTCAGAGGGCATTTCACCAATACCTCCACAGTACCTAAAAAGAGAACAAAGATTGATGAGTTTCGAATTAAATAGGACAGAGTAAATAAAAAACAACTTAATATACAAATTAAAAGCAAACGGAAGTGACATAGGGAAGGGTTTACTGCCGCCAGGTCGAAAAGCACACTCAAAAACAAACAAAAAAAAACCCCTCTCTGAACAGCAGACAAAAACAAAAGCAAAACATGTCTCATAACAAATAAGAAAGTAAAAAAAAGCATGTCAGCCAGCCTCTCATTCCTCTGTCTGAATATCCAGATCAGTCATATTAACATTCACACATGCTGCCAGACTCTCTTGAGCTCAAGAAACCCCATCCAAAGCCAGGCTTTGGGGTGAGAATAGAACGGGCATGCTTTAATCTGTTCTAATAACTCCATTACAGAAAACACCGACCTAGCCGAGCTCCCCCAGAAAGCTTGGTTATGTTTAATCTAGGAAAATATCCCACTTTTTCCTTGGATGTTGTTGTTTTTTGAGAGTGAGAATACATTACAAACAAGTTAAATAAAAACACAGTGCTCCCCCTTTATAAGGCGGTACGGTCATGGCTCACATTTGCCCCATAATTTTATTTCAGTTTTTTATTTTTCTTAAAAATATTTCCCAACATAAAACCAATGTCACCTTACAATAATTGATTTTGAGTTTCAGTGTTTTAAAATAAAATATCAAACAGAACGAAATTTCAATGTACCATTTGTAATTCAGTAATATGAGAGAATTGGTCAGGGGTCTGAATACTTTTGCAAGGCACTGTGTGTATATATATATATATATATATATATATATATATATATATATATATATATATATACAGTATATATACAGTATATATGTATATACACACACACATACACACACAACCTGGGTGGTTTCCAAGTCCAATAAAGTAACACTCAGAGAATCAGCATTCTGTATGCATTATTACCTCCCCAAATAATTTTATTCTAATATTATGTTTTGGAAAGAGTTTATAAAACATTACAATTATAAAATAAGCATATAAATAGACATTAGTATCTCCAATGGGTTCAGCATGTGAACCAACACCAAAGAGCTGTAATCCCTCATGCAACAAAACAGCAGATGACATTCATTTTAGCGAACATGAATGGCTCTTTTGCATTCATTTCACATTTAGTATGCATTTGCTTTAAGAAGCAACCATCTATTTGTATTCTCATTGTTTTTTCATTATTCATGCATTTTAGTTTTCATCATAACAGGTTCCAATCTTTTCCTGTTCCTTATGATTTATATTCTTTATGTAGTCATCAAAATTATATGTATATTTATTAAAGGCCAACTTTCCATATGCGTTTGAGTGGCAGCTATAGCGTCATAGGGGGTCATAATATCATTCTGTGTATGAAAGTAACAGAATTGAAATATACAGAGGGGACTCTTAAACCATTCTCCGTGTCTTCTTGGTTTCTGGTACTGACAAAAAATGTTTTTAAAAAGAGTCATAAACTAACTGCTGAACAAATGGCTTATTTTCACAATAGCTGAATGACTCTTTCGGCACCGCAAGCCAGACAGTTCTGGGTGCTTTGACACCTAAGACAGGAACCAGTCCATCACATAAATCCAGCTGACAGGGGGTGGAATAGCAGACCAATGGAGAACAAGGGGCCACATCGGAACGAGAACAACCAATGAGAAACACTCCACGTGAACTCAGGCACTGCCCAAAATAACCAAATTCTCCAATCACAGGGGTAAAGAGATGTGATGGGGTGCAGCCTATTTTGTGGTGGTTTGGTGTTTTTTGTATTGTTTAGAGTGAGTTTGGGGTGTGGTTCAGTGAGTTTGTGTGAGGAATGTGTGGAATGTGCCTGGGCTAATGAAGTGCAAATTGCCCAATTAGCCCAGGCACCTGTATAAAAGGGAGTGGTTGGGTATGTTAGTTGGTGAGTGTTTGTGAGAGTGAGAAGACCTGTATGAGAGACTGAGCAGTTATTTTTGGTATAGTTTGTTTAGAGCCTGTTTTTGTGTTTGTCTTTTTGGTTGGCCATTGTGCCTTTTGTTTTGTGTATTTTGTTTAATTAAAAGTCTTTTATTTTCCCTGCACATCCTGACTCTGAGTCTCCTTACCCCGGTCAGCCTGTCACATGAGAACATTGCAAAAGTATGAGCACGACACTCAAACAACGCTCCTGACACAAAATCCAAGGTTCTGATACACAAACCAGTCTTTGAACTGTGACAATCTGGAGATCGAGCCTGCGACCATCTGGAACAGAGATACCGTTTTCGGACACTCTATACGAGATAACTATTCTAGTGTTTGCCTTGGTTTGGGAGTCCACTGCGTAAAACATCTAAAATTATAAAAGTACTTGTAATCAAATCTCTAATTTAGCCCCGACTGATCACTGGAGAAAGAGTTGGATGAACATTTGAAGTCGACATAAACTGAAATATATTCAATTTATTAAGCTAGCAGTGCCGGAGTCTGCGGTGGAATATCCCAGACATAATCGGATGAAGAGTGCACATATTTGTGGAGGAATTGCTGTTTCAGTGGAATACCTAAATAGTTAATTAAATTGTATTCAATGAGTAATAATAATAATAATAATAATAATAATAATAATAATAATCATCATCTTTATTTTTATATAGCACCTTTCATAGTGGACCACCATCACAAAGCGCTTTACAAGATACAAGACTAGGGTGTTTGAACTATGCATCAGTTGCTGCGTCACTTACAACAATGTCTCACCCAAAAGAGGGAAAACAAGGAAGTTAAGTGACTTGCTCAGGGTCACACAATGAGTCAGTGGCTGAGTACTGTTTAGTTTAGTTTAGTTCATTCTTCCTTTCTGTATTATTTTAGTTTAGTTGTTGCACCTTTAAGTTTTCCTTTATTTGGTTTTATTTCTAATAAAACTGTTCCTTTGTATTCACTAGTCTGATTATTTCAATAAAGGTTGGGTTCTATATGTCTTGAATTCATAACAAGGTATTTTATTATTACAATTTAAACTAGTCCAAATACAAATATACCTTGCACACTACACAGAGGTGACAACTACTAAGTTTATAATACAGTAATAACTTGTATCATTAGAAATCTTGAGTTAATTTAAGGTTATAAGGTTATATGAGCCATCCTACATTATTTATGTGATTCATATGATTCTCTTTTTTTGTTTCTTATTTCTAAGAATATATGAATTGCTTACAAATGTAAACATGCACAACAAAACCAAAACAAACTTCAACATATACTGTTGAGAGATACATGCATCATGTTTTACCACTGACACATCCTGACATTTTATATTAGTGAAGCTTTATATGTCTCAGATGTGATCTGACATTTCTTCAGTTCCTGGAGCCCTCAGATACTAAAACCTTATGCCAGCCTAGAAGGAGATCTGGCTAACCTTTTGTTCAACATGACATTCCTGTTGCTGAAATGTCAACACAAATAAACCATGGCCTCATCACACCTAATAGCGCGTTAATAGTGCAAGGTTATGATGTGTTGTTTAAAATCAGTGTCATGGGTTTATATAAAAATAACATGATATTTAACCAGCAGTTTTTTAAAGAATGTTGTTGCGTGATTTTTTTTTTTTGGTTTTATTATAAACCTAAAACAATGCTGTACAGGGCCTCAGCCAATGAAGATGCAGAATTTCAAGTCATTATCTGCCATTAAACGCCCACTAGTGTAAATAAAAAGCTTAACCACTTTCATTAGATACTAATTGATTAGTCCACCGCAACTATAACCAACATGTATTTGAAACTCAAAGCAAAGATGTTGGGTAAAAAAAAAAGTTAAGAGCCCTGAGGCATGGCAAGATTTTATCCAAGATTAGTTGAGAGCATTTTGCTAAGGTGCTTTCCTCGTTCTTATAGTGCCCTGTTTATTTTAATAAAACAAGCATTAATGTTGTAGAAAAGATGCCTGCAAAGTTTACTATGAAAGAGAGTCCAAGAACTACAATAGTGGCGTACAAATGATTCCCAACTCTGCAGGTTATAACAAATCCACACTGGGCTTTTTTCTTCCAGTACCTGAAAATGTTGCATTGCAAGTGGGCAGGGCTAGCTTTGCTACAATGCAATGCAACTTGCTTCAATATTTACCTTCCTGATACATTTCTGCTCAGTATTGATAAGGTTGTGTTTCGTTCTTAATATTTAAAAACACATTCGGGTTATATACACGGGGGTCAACGATTTCAGTAACACCCTTTTCTTCTTCAGGCTGGAAAACAATATGCCTGACAACTTTAAACTTTCAACTTTGCGTCAGTTAGAATTAATGTAGTATCAAAGTATCAAATAACAAAAGTGCAAGCACCTATCTGCTTAAACTTTAACAACAATTAAATGTAGCCTGGATCCTTATAAATGTAGCCTGATCCTTTTTTTCCCCAGGGGCTACACTGGCACATCATAAAAGGATTTCCCAGTAATCTTAGTCGACAAATTCGTGTCATATGGATCATTAGTGCCTGCGAGTACTTCGTAAAATCATTACATTAGCAAAATAGAATGAAGAATAATTAATCTGAAAAAAGAAATGTATCAGGAAGTGTACATCAGCAACAAAAAGGCATCAAAAAAGTTAATCATAAAATAATAACCACCTGAAAACCTACATTATATACTGTAACAAGTTCTTTAGACCAGACATGCAGTACTGTAAATGGATATGACATGAAACAACCGGACAATGTAACAAAAAAAATCTGTTATAGAATGAACCCAGTGATTGCTTTGCTAGTCATGTTTACCCCCAAAACACTGAGCAACACTCCATTTACTGCACACATTTCCAATACATTAGTTGTCAAGTAAAACACAGTGTATGACATTTTCAATATCTGCTAATGCACATAATCCTCAAGATACTTCCCAAGCATGTCCTCTTAAAAGCTGCAAATTTCCATATTCAAGTATCTTGGTCAGGACCAATAATCTACAACTCCTTGCAACCACTGCTCTAGCCCTCACATTATTATTATTTTGGTTAACATAATAGCAGCTTTTTTCCATGGATGGGCAGTAAAAAAAGTAAATAAAATCAAAAGGCTTTTGAGCTACGAGGAAAGTGTCTTATAGTATTATTGATGATCTGAGGAAAGAGCCTGTTGCGGCACCTTTTGTTTGATAGATTTTGTACAGTGTTTATTTTGCCTTTTGCATGCCAGGCTGTATGTCCCACGTGAGGTTCCTGTACGTCTGTACTATATGTAAATAAGCCTGCGTGCCTGTGAGGAGTGTCAATCCCAAGCTTCCAGTCTCAGTTTCCTGTCAATGAAGCAGCGAACACGCATCCACCTCATCGATCACTCATTCAGTCACGTATAGCAAGTCCCCTGTTACAGTAACTTTGTCCATAAGTAGGGGAACGTATGCCAGTCTTTAGAGATTTATCAAATACACATATAACAATAATAGCAAGACACAACTGTACTGTTGTTAAAAATTGCATGTGCTCCTTATACGTAATTTAAACATATTTAATCCCTGTACTATGCTGGGTAGCAAGCAGTGCTGTCTTTTAAAATCGTAGGTTAAAATCTTTGCTGACACAACAAACATTCTTGCTTAGCTTGTCGACATGTATTACCTTAAAGAGAAAGTAGCGGGGTTCTGAAAAATATAGTGTGCCCACGTGTTGCTACAATTGTTTAAGTAACGTACCCGTCATGTTTTCTTTTCATTGTTAACATCCTGACAACTTTTAATACTTATAACTTTAAAGTCTGCTTATCAGCTCTTTTCAAAATGGCCGCTATAGTGCACTGAGAGTGTAAGTGTTATTGCATACAAACGAGTAACACAGCAATAACGATCCATGATGTGGTACAGAACAGAAAAGCCAGAGCACTTTATCACTTTTTTATCGCTCTTCCTGCAGTGATTTAGAGGACAGATCTCAAACCCCAGTGCACTAGAGCAGCCATTTTAAAGTTATAACTGTAGAAAGTTGTCAAGATCGTAACAATGAAAATAAAGTACATTATTTGAACAGTTGTAGCAACAAGTGGGGATGTGTAATGCTATATTTGTTGGAACCCCACTACTTACTCTGATACCTCAACTTACAGTAGACATACATTTTACCTAAGGGTTTTAATTAAGTGTTTTCAAGTTATGGATATATGTAGTGCTAATATTTATATACTGCCAATTCTAAAATGTGATGTTCACTGTGCCTGCTACCAAAATTGTTCTAAAAATAACAAACAACGTTGCTTTATTTTGTTTGGTTCCTTTGTTTATAAATGAATGAAATCTGACCTTAGCATTTTGCTTTAGATAGCAGAAGCCTCTAACTGTGATCTAGATTCAGAGAAAAAAAAAAGATATGCTGGGGATGAAATACAATAAAGAATGGGAATGGAATTAAATGCAAACAATGTGGTTATGGCCATTACTATTCTGAACCACTCAGTTCGGCTGTGTAAAACAATCTGGCTTTGCAAGACCCCTCCCAACCAACGCATTTATAATACCAGCAAAAGAAGGTCATTTTACAGATGAGTTAACTCCCTGACACAGTCTCAGTTTGTGTGCAAATGTTTGACAGCAGGTTTGTTTTGCATTTGTTTTCAGAAGAATTAGCAAAATACATTTTTGCCGAGACTGTGACAGACTGGAATACATTAAAGAATGCAATAATCTTGAATCTGAGAGCTGGTTAATATAATCACCTGATAGTCCACCATGCACCGTGTTGATTATTATGGATGCAATCTAATTGTATTATTAAAGTACTAACAGACACCAAGAGGACATTTATTTTTCTATTCAACTTGAATTTTTGTAATGCATGTCAGCCTTTGAAATGTCATTTTTAAACAATAATATTGCAGCAACAATCTTAGATGAACTAGAATGTTTACTACTGTCCTTTTTTGTGTAGCTCACAGGTCCACTGTCTCTGGGGAAAAAGTGGTTGCATATTAGCATGAATATAGTCTGAGCAGATCTGTCTTGTAGTTTACTCACTGGTGTCTACTGCTGTGTCTTTAGAACTCGAGAGTTCAGGGGTATCTGGGAATTGGAGTTTTATTAAATTGGCCACATTCTTTGCTGTAGTATACAGTAAAGTATAGACGCAGGTGGGATTTGTTGTGGTTGTACAGTCATCAGAACTCTGAAGGGACCACTTAACCGGTAGTGAAGTTCTGCAATGTAAATATGGCACAACATAATGTAACTGTTTTATTTAAAGTAGGTTTCAATTTTTTGGATACATTTTTGAACCTGCATGTATGATTTGTTGATTCTCAAATCTGCATATGTGTACTTATAAAAGCACTTTATATCATATTAAAAAGACACCTTCTGGAATTAACATTCCAAACTGATAAGAACAAGTTTTCTTGGTGAAAATGCAGTGCTTTTGCAGTTTTTTTTTTGTTTTTGTTTTTTTTTTCCCCATTAACATCAAAGCCATGGAAGACTGGGATATTATTTTTCTACTGACAAAATAAAAAGCTGACACTTCAATCTTCTTTGCTTTTCATATAGTATTTTTTAATTAAACTTGGATGATATTTACCCTCCTCCAAGAAAGAATGAACAAAAAGACAAATCACCCTACACCAGCTAATCCCTATACTTAATGTGTGCTGAAAGCCTTCTGCTGAAAGCTTGCAATCTGTGTTCAATGTGATTATCAGTTTGCAGGAAGTTAACCAGGCTTGGAATGATGAAAACCTACTCACACATTTCGTACAATCAAGTATCACCCGTTGTAGTGAATGAGACATTTTAGAATTAATTTAAAATAAAATGATAAGGGTACAGAGACATTAACTTATTTATAAAAATGGTTAATTAAAGAACTGGAGCCACCAGTCAGTAGACGGTTGGCAGCTCCTAATCAACAAGAATATTTTAAATGGGGAGCAATGTGGCCCAATTTGTGATAGTGCACCAAGATCCATCCCTTTAAAAAAGTCAAAATGCAGGCATTCCTCATTATCTGTGGCATTAAACTGAGAACACAAGATTCCACTCAGTCCCCCCTTTCTCTTAACAATAGTGCTTTCCTTTTCAAACAGATCTAAACTCTTCATACTCAGGGAATAAATGCTTAAAGCAAGAGTACCACACTGTATTGTAGTGCCTTTTAAACTGGTTTTACTGTGAAAAATACTTTTAAACAGCGCATGTAAAATAAACAGCGTGTGTGAAAATAAATTGGACCTGACACACCTCAGACGTGCTGAATAAATGGACCGCTAAGGGTTAACAACTAAAACTACAGTACTTGTGGCTCTGTCTCAATATGTAAAAGTCTTCTGGACACCTGACAATCATGCATGACACCGTAAACCCAATTATCTCCTCAGTAAATACAATAGTCATTTACAATTTACCTGAAGTAAAATCAGTAGATTTACAGTAAATTATGGTACATTCAAAACTGTTATAATTTATTACAATTGGTAAAGATTTCAACATTAGCACATTGAATCCACCTCAGTATGTAAATCAACTACACCTAGTATAAAGAAAACTCAGTTTGATGTTTATGAGTATATCATTCAATAACATGTTCCGTTTTACTTGTAATGCAGTTTGCAGGATCTCAGCAGCCCTGTCATAGACGTGAGGAGGACTTGCATGGATACAACTAGTGATGAACCTAATGATCCTTGCGAACCCGGTCAGACAAACCAGCATAAGAGAGAAAAAAACCTCAACGGGCACAAGCCTGGAGTTAAATGGCCAAGAGCTTGTGAGAAATCTGCGTGGGACACAGTAAACACGGATCTCTGTTTTTGCGTTGGAAAGGTTAAGTGGAACAGTTAAGTGGGGACATCATCTATGCATATGGAAGCGAGAGGTTTGGAGTTGAAATAAGGAAGGAAAAAGTACAAACTATTCCTGGAAAGTCTAGACGGCAGCAGGAGATTGAACGCTTAGTTAGAGAAAGGTGGCAGCTGAGGAAGCAATGGAGAAGAGCAGAACAAAGTCAGGAGAGACTCAATCATTTACAAAGGGTCATAAAAGATAAGCTTGCAACATTGTGCAGAGCTGAGCACCTACGGAAACGTTACAAAAAGGAGTGTGCGAGAACTAACTTTTATAAAAGATCCATTCAAATTTGTAAAGAAGTTATTCACCAGTGAGAAAAATGGCACACTAAAATCATCTTAGTTTGATCTGCAGAGATATTTGGAGGAAACACATACAGATTCAAAAAGGCAGGAGCCTATTTCCATTCCTTCAGACATCCTACCTATCAATCCACCAGAATACCAAATGGAGGACTGTGCACCTAATTGGAAAGAAGTAGAGCAAGCTGTGAAAAAAGCAAGGGCTTCATCATCTCCAGGGCCTAATGGAGTGCTGTACAGAGTATACAAGAGTGCTTCAGGAGTTCTACGAATCCTGTGGAAATTGATGAAAGTGGCATGGGAAAAACAGGTTGTACCTAGAGCATGGCGCCGAGCAGGTGGAGTCTTTGTACCTAAAGAAAAAGATTCTACAAGCATCAGTCAGTTTTGCCCTGTTTCCTTATTAAATGTAGAAGGCAAGATTTTCTTCAGCATTATTGCTCAGAGATTGTCAAATTTACCTATTAAAGAACTGCTTCATTGACACTTCAGTAACAAAAGCAGGCATTCCAGGTTTCCCAGGATGCTTAGAACACATCAGTGTGATCTGGCAACAAATTCAATCCGCTAAAAAGAAGAGGAAGGAGCTCCATGTGACATTCCTGGATTTGGCTAATGCATATGGTTCAGTGTCAACATGAACTTCTTAGGGCAGCATTTGATTTTTTCAGTGTACCAATGACAATAACACATTTAGTGAAAGCCTACTTTGGAGATTTCCAATTTAGTTTTTCAACTTCAGAATTCAGCACTACATGGCAATGCCTAGAAGTTGGAATAATGGCAGGATGCACCATCTTTCCACTGGCTTTTACCATGGCAATGGAAGTAATTATTAGGGCATCAAAATGGGTAGCGGGAGGAGAGCGCTTGGCTTCTGGAATGCGACTACCACCAATTCAAGTATACATGGATGACATGACAACCATGACTACAACAGTAGCCTGCACTAAATCGGTTACTGGGCGCCGTGACCAGGTGCTGCGATGTTTGGCCTTCGCATTCGAAGACAAGCGTAACATGACCAATACGTTGCCACCAGTTCCATCAAAGCATTACACACAAAAGACAATATACCTCAGTCCAGGAGAGCAACCACCAAGAAAAAGTGTTGAAACCAAGCCTCGCCCAGGACAACTGGAAGCTGCTAGAGGCTGGGAAATGCTGGCAGATGTTGGTCAATGGCTTATTTTTCCACCTGAGATTGCCACCACTAACCTTCGACCAGACATTGTCTTGTGGTCTGGATCAACAAGCCTTGTTCATCCCATGGCACTGTTAGAGTTAACAGTGCCATGGGAGGATGCTGTGGATGAGGTGTATGAAAGGAAGAAACTACAGTATGCTCAACTAGCTGCTGAAGTGGAACAGCGAGGATGGAGAGTCTGGGTTTACTCAGTGGAGGTGGGTTGTCGAGGATTTGTGGCATTATTTCCAACCCGGTTTCTCAGAGATGTCAGGCTCAGTAGCCAAGAGTTGCGCCGCACAGTGAAGAACTTATCTGAAGCAGCAGAGATGAGCAGCAACTGGCTGTGGTTGAGACAGAAAGATTCTATATGGGGATCTCAAACACAACAGAAAGAAAGCAACGCTGATGTATGGGTAAGTAAGCTGGGCTGAGTTGAATGGGGGACGGAGGGGGGTGATGCTGGGATGCCAGAATCACTGTCGAGCCCTCTTGAGGTGTCGTGGGCTAGTCGACGAAACACCGTGGATGGAAGGTTCCCCAATTGAAGACCCCAGAGATGTACCCTACTTAGCTCAATCCAGACGGCTGTCATGCTGATGTGCTGGCGAGACTGCACGTGGTTGATCACCTTAGCCAGCATCGCAGCCGTTGTGTGTACTGATGCGCTGGGGAGGCAAAATATGCTGATCCACAGCATTCCACTTCAGCCATCAACACCAGGCAGAAGGGTATCTACATCATCAGATGGAAAGAAACGCAAATGGATGGAGATGCAGATGGATCACATTAGTTTACTGTAAAGCTACATCTTAGTTGGTGCTTATCTTGGCGAGAGCCGAGTTCAAATCAGCATGAAGTTTTAACATCTACTCTCGTGTAATGGAAATCGTAACAAAATAACTTAATTTTGCTGTATTACATTGGGTTTTCAAGAAAGTACACTTTGTATTAAAATATATCCAATAAATCATACACTGAATAAAATTAAAATCATATATCATGCAGCATAATGCAATCAACATGAAATGAAACAAAGGTGTCATTTATTCAGATTGTGCATATATTATAGTGAAGGGCATTCACTAAATCATGAAATGTTAATACATTACATTCAAAAGCACTCACTGTATAATAAAATGCCCATATATCACCTAATGAAACACTTTTCAGTTTATTGTCTGACTAGCTCCTCCTTTACTTTCCTCATTAAAGTATTCTTGCATGAGGTAGGACAATAAATCATTAAAGATGACAGTTTACAGACCTCCCTGTGTTATATTTTAAATATACTCTATAGTATATATCAAAGGTTTAGAGGTCATTTTGGTAATTGCTCCCAATCCCAATAAAACCATCTGTATATACTGTATGTATCTAAGGTTGCAGACAAAAGTATTGGTACCCTACACTTAATATAAGATCATTCAAGAAAACAATATAAATACAAGCATTTAGTGAACATTAAACAGGGATTACTATGACAAAGACCAAAATACACAATTTCTGGTAGTTTAACAAACAATCTTTATAAAACATTTTTAAAAAGATTGGCACCTTTATATTAAAAGTCTGAAAATGTAAAAGAACAAATACAAACAAAACAGTAATTGTTTGAAACCCATTACACAGTAACTAAGCTGCATCATAAAGTCAATAGCCAGAAAAAAGAGGTCATTAATTCTAGCATCTGTTGAAGAAAAACGTTTTGGCAACACAGCAGATAATGGTCAAGACAAAGGAGTTGGATTCACATTTGAGAAAAGCACACGTAGCAAACTACAACAAAGGAAATGGCTACAGAGCAGTATCAAAGAAATATACCTGTACTCCACAACCCCAACTCCTAGATTAAACTGCTTATAAAAATAAATCAACATGTTTCATAGATGTGATACAGCTCTACATTCTTTATATTATACTACACAATTAAAACAAAAGACATAACATTATCTGAGACCTAATGTGTGGATCACCATTTCTTTCTGCATAAATTAGTTCGACCAAAGAAAATCGTTACATTATTTCCCTTTCTTGTTTGCATCCTGTATTAATCTGGGTCTGTCTGCTTATCTTTTTTGCCTTTGAATAGCACTCCTTGTTTTTCACATTTTTTAGAAATATTTATGTGTCATTGCTCAATGATGTTTACATCACCCTTATCCAAAAACAAATGTGTGTTTCATGGCAGCAAACGGATGACAACCACCAGGATAAACTAAGCTAATTCTTTGGAATTATTCTGTACCATTAAGATGTTGAATTCCTTTCTATACTAAAACCCATGTTCTCTCTAAAGAAATGTTGCTCTCTCATTCTATTCCTTTCAGGAAACAATGAGATACCTCAAAAAGAAAACTGCAATTAATATAGCATGCTCAATTCACATTCATTGCACTAAGGTATTCTGGTAATTCTGCTTTATAAAAGTCAGGAACTGAACTGTTCCAAGTCAAGTAAACACAGAAAAGTAGAGTTTTCAAACAACTATTTTATTTAAATTATCTGAATACAGCACTTTTTAGAAAACTCGAACTCTTGCACACATGCACTGATAGATTTATTTAACATTTTGCATCCCAAGAAAAATACACCATTCATCATTCCTTACAGTAGAAAGGTTATTTTGGTGTTAATCGGGCACTTACAATGATTATTAGCATCTCTTTTTGAAACTTTAAAATGAAAAAGCACTTTTTTGGATGGCGTGTTTGAGAAAGAAAATAACATATGGAAAAGACTAGTGTAATGCTTTTTTTTAAAAAACCTAACACTATAGATAACTTTCACTGTCTTATTTGATATACCAGGGTGGGTCATTCCATTGTGTTAGGAAGACACCGCCACTGCCTAGTTCCCCATTCAAACAAATTACAGCATTAACGCAACAAGGTTCTATAAAAAGTTCTAATAAACATCTTGTCAAATGCCACTCCATTCATCAATCAGTGCAATGTGCCATTGTGGACATTGCCTATCCATCTTATTCTACAGAAGCTTGGGATTGAGATCTGGACACTGTCTAAGCCATGGGAGGTGTCGGTCCCCTTGCCCCTTTACAAACTCTTAAGGCTTTAACTCTACCCATGGTCTATACAGCTGCTGTACAGGTACCATGTTGAACAGTACCGGTACTGTAGAAGCATGGTAGTGCTATTAGATGGCGAATAAGGTCACGATGGACTGTTCTGAGGTGATTTTAATCCCGTAGGTGTTTTGATTTTGCTGTTTTACCCCTAAAATTGGGAATATTCCGATGCATATGAAGTGTGCCATGCCAAACATTAAGTTCACATTCCATAACTGGCAATTGTTTAATATATTTGACATCACTAAGGTAATATATTTGTACTAAAGAGGCATTTTATCAACAGTAAATCATGGAATCAAAGACATGTTGGAAATATTTGCTTTATTCTCCTTTGGATGTACAGGGAAGGACTGCTGTGCAGCAAAAGCACTGGCTTCAATCCAACTCAATACAATCTTAGAAGGATTTATATTTCATTGTGAACCATGAACTGGAACCAGATGTGCTGGAGAAATGTATCGCTCTATTAATGTACCACACACAATTAAAAAAAAAAACTGAACTTTTTAAAAGTAAATGATGATTTGATTGATGTCCTGGTTTGTTTTTGGAACAACACTTTAGGCATGTTGCTTTATTGTACAGCATAAATAATATTTTTTTAAAAATTACAAAGTTACAAATCAACATGCATAAACTGATGTTAATCAACACTGCCATGCTGGTATTTGCAAATGCCAAGCTCATTATATAATTTAAAGTGTATTATTAAAATCATGATAAAGCGTGTTAATGTTAATGTAGTTAATCTCTGGGTTAATGTTCATTCCTGTTGTAAAAAATAATTTAGACTCACCTCCCAGAGGAAAAGATAAAGCAATACACTTCAGAATACTGGTATGCAGATAACTGATCTTAAAATAGCATAACAACCACAAGTCTGGGTCGTAGGGCAAAATCATATAAGATGTCAGTACAATGATTTTATGATTGTAGCACCTACATATGTTTTTACTCATTTAAAAGTAGTATTATTGTTTTAGACTGTAAGCTGTCCCTTTTAATATGTTCAGGTAAACTAGCTTTGGTTTGCTGTAGGCTACTTCTATACAGCATCACATTAGTCTAACACCACCAATGGGACCTGAAACCACACCATACATACAGCCTACAGGCTGAATGCTAAATTATCAATTTACTGAGAGAATCATGGGACACTTGTGTTGCTACTTTGGGCAAAGCGATTCGTACTGGTGCCAGTGACTCTCAGAGATGAATATCAAATCAAAGTACAGTATCAGGACATGATCAGGTAAGATAAGTGCGGGTATTCTTTTTTATCATTTTTATAATTAGTATTAATATTACTTAAATTAGTTATTTAAAATAGGTAGACTGGTTAAAGATATTGCAGCATATACCAATTTTCTACTGAGACAGTATATCAGTCAGTACACGTATAACAAAATATATATTTTTAGGTATTTTTTTTAATCTTTCATTTGCTTATTTAAGAATAACACATTTTCTCTTCGTCCAAAAAAGAACGTTACTCCACTTTTGTAGATGAATAAGCTTGGTATAATTTGAAACAACTTCAGTTTTTTTAAACATTGTTGTATGACTGTCCCTGGAGTACACAATGAAGCAGGAGAGAAGGGACTGATTTGAAAACTACAAAATTGAAAATTGAATTTAAAACGGAACAGAAAGTAACAACTGAACAAGCAACACTAAATCCCCTGGGCCCCAAACTATAATAAAAGATCAATCTGAATAACAGAATAATAATAAAATATGTGGTAAAGACTAAACCCTTAGGAGGCATTCTAACCAAAAAAACCTGACCCACTTTATAAAGACCTGCAAACCAACCTGAACCCGCAAGTGTTTTACCTACTTACTGCCTGTGTCGACTGGCTCTCTCACGCACATATATCTACCATTCTCCACAGATTGAATTTATACAATAGGGTATACAGCATGGTACCTCTACTTTACTATAAAATACTTGTCTATTCCTTTCATGCCACCAGTTGAACGGGAGTGACACCTATGCTTTCAGAGATGTACCAGTTTTGTGGCTGTCTTACACAAAAACATAAATGACAGGTTTTACAACCAACAAATCCAGAGACATGTTCATTCTTTTCATTTGTTACGATTCCAAAAGAATCCCACACTTCTGATTTACTTCTCAAATTATTATCCATTAACGGTTACAGACAAGTACGCTGAAAGGACAAAGAACGTTTTGACCCGAGACTGACCCGAAAATTATATTTTTTGACCCGCACCGGAACCGCAAACCGCGAAAAAGTTCACATTCCGTCCCAAACCCACAAGTACCTGACCCGATGCAGGACTCTATTCTGAGTATTTGAGGATAATTCAACCATTTTTAATTAAAAAACAAACAGACAAACAAACAAACAAACAAACAAACAAACAAGTGCAACCAGACCAACTATACAAGAATAAAAGCAGACAAAAGGAACCGTAGATTTTTGTGATGACATAATACCGTAAACAAGTCGTACACCAATGCTGAACAGCTAAGAGCAAGAGCACAGAGCATGTAGCAACTAAAAAATGTATTGAAAAATTCCATCGACCAAAGGGGAAGACAGTGAAGACAAACACAAAACAAAGCAATGAAATCATTCCAGCCACGGGTATTAATAATATCAGTACAGAATATGCACACCCTGCTGGTGCTGATCAATCGCCAGAAAGACAATCTAACAACAACCCCAAGGGCAAGGCCAGGAAGTGATGTAGAGGAGGCAAGAGGAGGAGAGGAACCCCCACAAAAAGCACAGCAGGAACTATTTTCAAGCGGCAACACTTAAGACTTCATTATAACAAGAGAAGACCTATCTGCTGACTGTGTTTATTGACAGGAAGAGGTGTATTCTTTTGAGGATGCAACCTCATAACCTGTGAGGAAATCAAAAACATTCATTTTGAACTGTAAATGTGCTCTTATGTACTGTATATATATATATATATATATATATATATATATATATATATATATATATTAGTGCCTACAGAAAGTATATATCCCCCTTTAACTTTTTTCACATTTTGTTCTGTCAGTGCCTCAGAGTTTCATGCATTTAAATGAGGATTTTTTTCCACTTATCTACACACCATACTCCACACTGTTAAGCGGAAAAAAGTTTTTATTGAGAAAAAAATTGTATATTTAAAATACAAAAATGACAGATCATAATTCGATAAGTCTCCACCCCGCTGAGTTAATACTTGGTGGAAGCACCTTTGGCAGCAATTACAGCTGTGAGTCTGTTGGGATAGGTCTCTACCAACTTTGATCAAATATTGCCAAATCTAGGTATGCATTCTTCTTTACAAAACTGTTCAAGCTCTGTCAAGTTCCTTGGGGAGCGTTGATGGACAGCAATCTTCAAGTCATACCACAAATTTTCGATTGGATTTAGGTCGGGGCTCTGACTGGGCCACTCAAGGAAATTTACCTTTTTGTTCCTTAGCCACTCCAGTGTAGCTTTGTGCTTTGGGTCGTTGTCATGCTGAAAGTTGAACTTCCATCCCAGTTTCAGCTTTCTTGCAGAGGGCAGCAGGTTTTCCTCAAGGACAAAAAAATGGAAACACCAATGTAAAGTCACTTAATAGGACGTTGGGCCACTATGGTATCCCGCTCTGTGGAGTTCTCGGCAGACCGTTTTTGATGAACCTGGCTGCTCGCGCCCCAGGTTGAAATTTGCAGTCAATTGATCTGCAGTTGCTCGCCTGTTTTGCCTTGGACTTCGAATTAATGCACGGATATCACAATCCTGGAGTATGCACTTCTTCCCACTGTTGCCCTTTGCTGATGATGTGTTTCCCTCAGAGTTCCTTGCCGACATCACCTTAGACACCGTTGCTCGTGAAACATCAGCAAGTTGAGCTGTCTTGGTCACTGAAGCTCCTGCCAAACGCGCCGCAACAATCACCCGTCTTTCACAGTCACTGAGGTCTCCTCTTGCAGCCATGCTAGCCATAATTATAGGCAACCAGGCCTGTCCAGCATTTTTATACATGACCCTAAGCATGCTGGGATGTTATTTGCTTGATTAATGCATGATGTGGAAGCCCTTGCTATCAATATACTTGGTGTCCCTCATTTACCCAGGTGTTTCCATTTTTTGTCCACTACCTATATATATATATATATATATATATATATATATATATATATATATATATATATATATATAATTTATAAACACACACACACACAAACAGGGATGTACCACTGTCAATATTGAAAAGCAAATATTAAAACATTATAAAGCATGTTATCATGCTGGCATTGTTAGCCAACCTTATGGTGATGTACTGCTATAAAAAGCTATATGTAAAGTCAGAAATAACTTAATATGAAGAGGTTTGAAATCATGTTTTATTTTTATATCATGTTTTATTTTCAGCTGTCAAAGTAAATTAATTGTAAAAACTGCTGTGTAGCAGAAAAGTAAATATGACATTGGTGCCAAAGAATATTTGGGAGCAGTAATTTCAAAGCCAGTAAAACGTTTATAATGTGGACCAGTGTGACTGAAAATGACAAGATAGTTTCTTGTGAAAATGTTAAAATTGACAAAGGGATATATGGAGGGACTCTAGAAAGCTTTTGTTACAAATCAGTGTTTTTCCTTAAAAGATGTTTAACATCAATACAGCTTAAAGACAGAGCAAATCAATATTGTATTTTGCATTTTGAGCTTTGTTATTGACCATTAGAGCAACTGGTATTGACTATGAATAGCAAACATCTGCAGTGCATGCAGTTGGTCTTGATGTGAATATAATACCTCAGAGTGGCTTTTTGTAACACTAAAGCAGTACCTCAAAAGACAGCTTGCATAAATGAAAAATGAGGGATTACAGGCATGCACTCAAATAATGATCTACAGATACTCGAATTTCTCAGGTTTTCCAAACATTCCGTCAACCTACAGAAGAATGCCGAGGCGTTTTGGACAGGAAGAGGGACATGTTCCTTTATTAGGGCAGATGGCAATTATCTACAGTCAATCCTGCTTTTTACAGCCACACAGAGGACTGTCTTTTAAAGCCATTATAGAGACAGTGTTTACAAGTTAAATCAACAACTGCTATACATTTGTATTTCGGTAGTTACCATGGAAATATAAAAATGATTCTTTATACTACACATGGTCATGGAGAGCAGTGTTCCTTGCAGCATTGCAAACAATACCAGTCTCCATATGGAAAGTGCATAATTAGTGAGACCATTATCAAGTGCATTATATACTTTACAGCTCTAATGAGTACTGTGGCAGTAGCTGGCTTTGAGCACATGGAGAAACAGATTACAATTTTCAGAACAAAGGGCCTCATTCACTAAAGGGCAGTTTACTGTACTTGGGAATTTACTGTACTTGGGAATTGGTTATTTTCTTATTAATTTAACCATCATTAATGTTACTGCTCAATTAAAAATGTTAAACAAAAATAAAATAAAAAAACTCGGTACCAAGGAAATATTAATTTATGTCTATGTGTACTGTATCCCTAACTTCCATCCATTTTTTTGTCCAAAACAAAAACAAACAAATAAATAAATACATGAATAAATGATCATTAGTATCCAAAGCCACTTGCATCTACCACATTACATTCTGAACAGATTAATGTCAGTATGCATTAGCAACTGTGGTTTTACAGGGACTAATGTGTACGGAAATAACAGATTCTTAATGCAGAACAGATGTAGCAAGGTAGACTGATTGAGCTTAAGTTTGATATTTATGTAAAAACACGCTTCCTTCCTCATTGTCTGACTTTCTTTTATTATATTTATTTTATCTACGTAATAGTCTGTCAGAATTGAAAAACCAGACCTAATGGACTGTCACAAATAAGAAACATTTTCAGCACACTTAGTCTAGCCAGGAAACTGTAGCATTATAACTGGCCAATGTAAACAAGTGCTGGTGGCTCTATTACAGTTTTTTGCCTTATGTTGTCAGCTCCATAAATGATTCACAACACTCTTGAGAAGTGAAGGTCTGAACTATACACTGCATGTTGGTGCTGGACATGATTCAACACCCCAGGTGTTAATGTCTGGGGTTTATAACCCTCAGGTTTTCCACACTATGGTTCAAATGATTCCTGTTTCCTTAACCCTTGAATGGTATTTCAAAATTATAAAACCATATGCCTTAATGTTGTAAACACTAAAACTGTTGCATGAGATCAGATGTGTCAATAGAGCTATAATATAATAGACTTCTAAAATAAAACAGTGCCTTACAGTATAGACGTATAACATGCAGGGTTGACATGCAAGTGATCAACTATTATGTGAGTAAACTAGACAACTATTCTAGTCTATTTTAAAGTTGTTCACCAAAGGTGTGCAACAAAATACTCCATATGGGAACTTGGAAGTTGTTTTATTTCGAAATTGTTAAAACACATTTTCTATATAACTTGAATTAAGAAAGAATTGTGATGACAAGGTTAAACGCACACCATTTTGTTACAATGGGATCTTTCTAATGCGTTTTATGCACCTTGATATGTATGACTACTTGAACAGTCAACATGTGTCTTTCTGCTGGTTTATCATTTCTATTCAAAGCTATGACGGATTACAGATCTGTTCTATCACTTGTGGAAGTGAAGACAGGAGAAGAAAGGTTATCACATCAAAGTTTTACTGTTACAGCATTCTTTCTTGGCTCTCCACCAGGAGGATGACTGCTTCATGCTGCAACTAAAAGTAAAGCCTATCTGAAATATTGTTCATATTGCATATGTTCAGCATGCTGGTTATATAAAAACTACATAAATAAATACATACAATTGAAAGTGTCTAGGCCACTGGGCTTCATTCTAGTCCAGATCTTGATTCAGACAGTGGAATCGACCTTTTCTACCTTGAGGCCAACATATTCCAAGGCAATGCTTAAGCAAACTGAAAAGCAATGTACTGTGGATGGTTAATTACTTCCTATTGAAGATAACATATAAAATCAGACTTCACCCTGGCCTGCATTTCTACAACAAGGTGGCCAAGATACTGAATAACACAAATAGAACAATGTATGATTCAGAATACATTATCACACATATATTATGGTGCATCCCATAACCAACCAATATATCCTGACCCATACTGTTTGTTATGTTATATATTCAATGTTTCTTAAAGCACAGAAAAGTGAATAAAACACTTACATATTTATTATTTGTATTTTTTTTATCTGTTATAGATTAACAAGAAATGTAGAATACATTTTTTTATTTTTTTATTTCTACAGTTTTTATTCTTAATATTCTTAAAGTCAGTATATGCATGCAGGAAATTGTGGGACAACTTATGCTTGGACCATATAGCTATACTATCTGCCATATTGTTGAAAAAACCTATACTGAATTAAATTATCATACGGGAGGTTAGCAATGGTAAAACAAAAAGGGGGATTATATAAAAACTCTCAGATCAACATGTATTGTGGATATGTTGCATTGTGTTATGTTATTTTGTTCTCTTGTTTACACCACTGATTGCAAATATGATGGAAACATATTTATAACATATTTGGAGTTAAAAATCCTTTCTTTCTTAAAGAAAATGGAAGACTCTCTTATAAAAATAAAAATAAAAACTTATTTCACAGACACCCCAGAAGTGTTTATTCCACAGGCCTGCGTTTACACTTTGGAACAGTAGCGAGGGTGATAATGGTGGAGGTTTATACTTAAATACAGCTGCCGACCAGGGAGCGTCAAGATGCAGGAACATGTAGTGTATGTAATAGGAATACAATATATGTTTTGCACGTGCCTACGTAAGTACTGTACATGAAGATTACATGGATAGATTTTTTTTTCAATATAGTGTTCTGTTTCCATGGCAACATAGAATATAGGCACATATTTGACTTATGTTTTCAGATTATATTGTATTTGGGTATCTTACCAGAACCATACAGGTTTTGTTTTGGTGTTTCACATTAGTCCAAATCAAACCAGTAGCACCTTACATTAAGAGTCTCTAATTACTGTGTATTTACATGGTAGTCACTTAGTAAATACATGTGCACTTACACATAATTATAATGTTAGTATGCAGTTACAATGCCGATGTAACTCTAAACCAAACCCTTTCTGATACAATTGTGTACGAACATATATTGTGCTAAACGATTTACACATTAAGTACATTGTAGCTATGCATAATAACTTTGCAATTATGTGTAAGTACACATGTCTTTACTAAGTAACTACTACATCAACCAACTTCAAATTAAAATCAATTATTTAAATTGCACTCTAAGGAATGATCAGGCATAAGCATGTTTTGTACTTCATGGTAAATACATTTTCCTTCTAAAACCTGGTTCATGATTACTGTGTAGCTAGTGTTTCCATGGAAGCAGTCATAAGTGCCTTAACTGTGTCATCACTTAGTGTATGTGCAGAGGATCAAGCCTGACTGAAATTAAAAGCTTTGAAAGCAGTCCTTTCATCTAAACACAGCTTATTAAAGGGTTGTATTGTTCAATAATCGCTGAACAGAGCATAATGTTATGTTTACCTACAAATGTGTTGAGACATTGAGAATTCAGAAATACTAAAATCGACAAAGAGGAGGTATCTTCTTCAGGTGAACGTAGAAAAGAAAGAGATGCTTCTTGTGTTCTTTTTTTAAAATATATAAGGAAATATGGCAGTTTTGTAGCTCCATCCGGAAAACAAAGATATTACATGTTGAAGCAATTTGGGTGTAGTTGATAAGGTTACCAACAACTTTTATATGAATCAGTTTTATGAGAATTACAGCGTTTCTGAACTGAATGTTTCTGTTACTTTGAATTAATAGTAGTAGGGTCGAACTACTTCATTTACTGGTTTGAAGTTTACAAAGTTCAACTTTTTGAGTTTCGCACACCCCTAGTCACCATGATATATTTTACAAATTACCAGTATGTCCAAAAATTGCATCCTTTATTCTTTGTTTAACAGTGCCAGTTAGGAAACCTGTACATGTTTTGTATTAGTTTAGTTTATTCACTTTGTGCCCAAACAAATAATTTACACAAGTTAATCTCAAGTGCAGATTAAACAAATGGAAATGTAAACCCAGTGTAATGATTCTGAGGGAGCAGGATGCAGAACCTTGAACTTAAGTGTTTATGTATTTCAGATCCACATTCACATTTGGGATCGTTCCTTATCTTCCACTTGGTCATATTTGTCACCAGTTGTTGCCACCCCAGCTCTTGCTCGATTTAGTGTATTCCAGAGTTTTCTTTTGTGGTCAGTGCCTAGAGGGAGTTGTTTTGAAGGAACCAGGTTCTCCAAGGTCATTGGCATTTCCCACCATTTTGTGACTCTATAGCCTTCCACAGTGGCATTTAGTGAATTTTGTGTGCCTGGCTTGAGTGTGACCATACTGTGTTGCAGTATTCCTCAGTTGAGTAATACAGTGTGAGACTGTTTGTTTTGGGGTCCAGTCTCCATTTTATTTCAGAAGTATAGAGTTCCTGTAATTCACTTTAATTTTTCAGCTTCTGGAAGTGCTGTTTAAATGTCAGTTTTCAGTCTAATGTAATCCCAAGGTACACTGGATGTTCTTGGTGCTCAAGCATGGTACCTGCTCACGATACCTGGAGTTTTTGCTTGGCTTGGCGGTGCTTCAGGTGGAAGGCGCTCACTTGTGTCTTGCTAGGATTGGCAGTCAGGAACAATGTGTGACAGTATTCTCCTAGAACACTCAAGGAGCTGGATAGTAAGCACTCAATGTCCTCACATCGTTTCGATTGGGTGGCGATGCAAAGATCATCTGCATAGATGAACCTTCGTATGTCAGGAAATTCAGGTAGGTAATTTGTGTAGACGTTAAACAGCAAGGGTGCCCTGCACTGAACCATGGGCCAGTCAATTCCGTTGAGCATGCAATTGGCTTTTCTGACCATCCGTCTTGACAAAGAAACATAAATTCCCAAGCAGGGAGAAGACCTGGACCATCTTGTCGTTCCTCAAGAGTCTTGCCAGTTTCAGTAGAAGTGCACTTCTTATGCGTGAAGAAATTGTCCTGATATAATATAATGTATTATTCTAATAGACCCATTTCAAAATTGATAAACATTGCTGACGTCACAAATATGTGCGTGCACACTGGGTGCTAAACGTTACCGGTTGTTAACATGAATGAAGCCGTTAGCAATTTCGGTTCAATGTACACTCAGTCACTATCACCAGAGGATCGTTATTGTTATGTTAAAAAGCTTATCTTAAGCTCAGGTGAACAGCTGCCAGACCCTTATTCACTTCAGCAGAATGAATGGTCGAGTACCGCTGTACAAATGTGGCCCAATTTACAATTGCCTGATATATACACATACCTTATAAACACCCTGAGTGTGTACACAAAGGAAAGCTTAAAAGCCTACATATCCCTTGATACATATAATTACGTGCTATGTGGGCATGTACAGCAAGTGAAATATCACGCAGTTTCAGACATCAGAATTTTGCATGGTTAGGGCAGGCATTCTTCCCAGTCAAACACAGGGACACAAGACGAAACTGACAAAACAAGACCTTTATTTTGACTGCAAATTGTACTTGCATGTCTGGGTAAGCAAATAAATGTACATAACTTAAATGTTAAACATTTAGGCTAACCTATATTAAAACTATAATTGATGCTATGCAATAGTAAATAATGTGATATGTGCTTGGTGAATTTAGTTAAGTCTGTAAGCTTCAATTTTAAACATTTAGGCTAACTAACAGAAAACTATGATAGGTACAACGCAATAATAAGTAATGGGATATTTCTGCTTGGTAAATTTAGTTAAGTTTGTAATATAGACTATACAAAAATGAAGTAATCATATAATTTACTATTTGAACTCTTGTAATTTCAGACTTGCATCATGCTGTAGTGATGTTTAAAGCTGAGTTGGCAGTACAGGGCTTACCGTTAAAGCATGCACATCTGTAGCCTGCAGCTGGAATGGCATGATGAAAAAAAAAAAGTTTAACCAGCTCCTCTGAGCAAAATAAAACTTCAGAAGACCGAAGCCTTGTGCCACTTCACTCCAGTGTCCACCTGTGTGCAACAATGTTCCTGCGCCTCCAGTTAAAGCTGTCAGTGATGACGACCTGCAGGTACTGAGCACTGTTCTCCCAGAAGCTCCTGTAATTCTGATATACACTGCAGGTGCTGCATTATCGCTCATAGTAACATCCACTTTACCGAAGTAAAACAGACTTCTGTGCGCGTCTAAGTACCATGAACTGAATATTTATAGGCTTAATAGATATAAAACGGGCGCGACAAAGCCATGCATTCCATATTTGTTCTTTGGACCAGTTTACTCTGTTGATTGTTGCCAACCAAAGTCGTCTTCTGTTTTGTTGAAATGGATGTGCTCCAGCCGGTATCCGATAAAATCTAAGGTTTGGATTTCTTGTGCTTCTATTTTCACATCCAACAGCACAGCAAAAAGGCATTTTTGTTTATTTTTGATAAATGAACACTGTAAGAGTTCTGCTAAACGTCGATTCACGAGCGACAAGTCATGTCTGTTTTGCACCCAGTATGCGCACGCACCTACCTAATTGTGTATGCATACGTCATTTGAAATCGGTCAATAGGAACCTGATTTACCCCATATGCTCAAATAAAAGTAACAAAGCTGTGTGCCTCTGGCTGATGTTATTCATCCATTAGCCATCCTATCTAGCTTTTTATCACATTTTTGTCACATTTTATGAGGATTTATTTTAACAACATTGTGTGATTCAAAAAGCTACGGACTCAATGACTACTTGAAATAATAATAGCAATGTGCCAACATCTTTGTCTTTTCCTTTTTTTATAATTATCATTGTTATAAAGGTCAAACATTTTTTCAGTTTCATGTTTGATAAACACTTTTAAAAAATCAATATAGGTACTAAAAAAAAAAACTGTACTCCCAAAACAGATTGTATGGAAATACAAGCAAATCTATTACAGAACATTCTCTGTCAAACACCAGCCCCAGTAACTAACAATTCACCAAAAAAAATGAACGTTTAGTTCAGCATCTGCTGTAACCAGACTTACATAATGCAACAGGCCGTCCTTCAGTGCAATAACAAAATGCTACATTACTCACAAAAATGTCTTGTGGCAGGTGCCAATTCTCAAAGGTAATAGCCAAATTTACAAGCAATTTGTTTTAATATGAAGAGAACCTGAAAAAGTCACCCTCAGTAAACTTGCTTAATAAATAAAAATAAGCCTAGACTTGCACATTTGGCTCAGTTAGGGGAAAGAAAAAAGCATTTCGGAAAAATAGACCTCTGGGGGTGTCCTTTACATACCATTGAACTCTTTTTCCAAGAAATTATTATACAGGCGTATGAAACTAGTAAAGTGAAAATGGAGCCAAATGATTATGAAAATCAGTATTAACCTCCAGCACTTATATATGACATAATGAAATAAAAAAAGGAAAAATGATCCCTTACCAAAACTATCTATATTTCTGTAAGAATTCCTAGAGTAAAGAAATTAATTGAACTGAAAATTAGCAAATGGCAGCTATCCTACTTGAAACAAGTTATTTTACAATCATGCTATGGAATTTATGGAAATATATTTTGGCTTCATTAAATCTTGAATCTTCTTTAAAATTGCAAAGTGAGAATTAATTTAAACATGTTGAATTTTATAAGTCATTCTGGATGTGATTACTTTTGGAAACCGGATTATGATTGTCTTTTTGATAACATAATCTAATCCCCTTATGATCAAAGTACAAAACACAGGAACCATTAAAGCCAATATTATGCAGTTCCCACTTCCTTCCTTTAACTCATAAGTTATTTCAAGATAAGATGCTTTATTAACTGTCTAGGGCAGTTTCATGAAAAATAAACAGCTTTTTAAATAAATAATGAGATAATGATTTGTGAATAGGAACCTTTTTTTGGGGGGAGGGAATTAAGTCACCGGGAATGCAGTTAAAATGCATCCCTGGCCCTGACTTTCATCCAGAAAGTGACCAGACAGTGGTTTGATGTTTATTTAACAAGGATCAAAGTCATAATGTGTCATTTTAATTCTTGTTGCGTTAGAAACTGCGGTATGCTCAACTAGCCACTGAAACAGAACAGCGAGGATGGAGAGTCCGGGTTTACCCAGTGGAGGTGGGTTGTCGAGGATTTGTGGCACACTCTACAACCCGGTTTTTCTGAGACGTCGGATTCAGTGGCCAAGAGTTGCATCGCACAGTGAAGAACTTATCTGAAGCAGCAGAGAGGAGCAGCAACTGGCTGTGGTTGAGATGGAAAGATTCTGGTTGGGGATCTCAAGCACAATAGAAAGAAAGAAACGCTGATGTACGGGTAAGAAATCTGGGTTGAGTTGAGTGGGGGACAGAGGGGGGTGATGCCGGGACGCCAGAATCACCGTCGAGCCCTCTTGAGGTGTTGTGGGCTAGTCGACGAAACACAGAGGATGGAAGGTGCCCACTTGAAGACCCCAGAGATGTACCCTACTTAGCTCAATCCAGACGGTTGTCATGCTGATGCGCTGGGGAGACAGCACTGTAGTTGATCCCCGGAGCCAGCATTGCAGCCGTTGTGTGTGCTGATGCGCTGGGGAGGCAAAATAAGCTGATCCCTGGAGCCAGCATTACACTTCAGCCATCAACACCAGACAGAAGGATATCTACATCATCATATGGAAGGAAGCGCAAATGGATGGAGACACAGATGGATCACATTAGTTTACTGTAAAGCTACGTCTTAGTTGGTGCTTATCTTGGCGAGAGCCGAGTTCAAATCAGCATGAAGTTTTAACATCTACTCTCGTGTAATGGAAATCATTAATTATTTTATAGGCACATATCGTATAAGGTGTTGTCTGTGTGTACATAATTCACTAGGTAACAAAAAACCTTTTCAAAAAGTATATGTCATTGCTTTTTTTTACATTTGACCAATAAAAAAAAAAGTTTCATGGATGTGTGTACACAGGCATAATAAATAACCTTTCAAAAAGCCTAAAATCTCCAAATAAACCTAATATGAAAAAGAAATATTTTTAAATGAATGAATTTTTAAAAGGTTCTTGGAAAGTATGTGTGACAGGTTGGCCAAGTAGTGATGTTCCCAAACCAGACAGCTGACATAGTGACACAGGCAGGTACTATGGGTGAAAAGCACTGTGGTGCGCCGTTTTTATTTAAAACAAAAATAAACAAAACACCTTCACAAAACACACTGCTCACAGAGCAAAAATAAAAGTTAAAACCAAAACAAAATAACGAGCACTGAACTGACACACAAGCAAATGCCGTGCTGCCCAGCTTGAGTAGCAATTGCTTTTTCTTTCTTTTTACTTTTAGTTTTGTTTTTCCCATCTGTCACACACATTCCTGCTCTCAAACACCCACCTCCAACACAGAGACAAACCGGTTTTTATACTGGTGACTTCCTAACAATAATTACAACACTCAAACGGCACCAGCCACATTTTCATGTTTTTGGCAGGGATAGGAAAACCCCATCCCTGCCAACTACCACCAATACACAAACAATGCATTTACATACAACAAATCATAATACATCCTCCCGTTCCCAATACACACAAAAACAATACATTTCTTTTAAATAATAATATATTACACCACAATACATTTATAAGCAGGGCTTTGCCCTGCCCCCTAATTATGTGCAGGCCTTCTCTTCTGCCCTGCCACACCATGGGAAATCAAGTTTTACTGTTTCTCAATGTGGATGTATATAAGAATTTGACACATTGACAGCAGCTCTTCTAAATAAAATGTTATTGCTCATAATGTTGCTGAAAATATAACCTTTTGTCAGGTTTGTTGTAACCTATACTGTGTACAAACACATAGACATCCAGGTAATGCCGATAACCTAAACCTTTGTTAAAAAATACATCTTATGAAGTGAAAAGCCAAAGCTGGAAGCTTATAAAAAAAAAAGTAGTTGAGTCTATCACGCTTTCTGAAACATGCTGATAATTCTAGACAGCACTAAATGGAGGACGTCACCAAAGACTGGATTACTCGTACTCAATAAAATTGCCATAATCGTTACAGATATTCGTTGGTACATGTTGTTCGACACACACTTACTCAAGAGTCCACTGCTATTGTTACCTAGCCCTCACCTAGAATACTTCTTTAGAAGACAAGTAAACATACGACTGATAAAAGGCAGACAAGTTTATCTACATTTTGTAGTGGGGGGAAATGTTGTATTTTGGTGCTTGAGGCACACACCTGCAAGTAATGCTAAATCAAGGTTTTGTACATTGATTTATGACTATAATACTGCCTGCAAAGGCAGTATCCATATTGTAATGACTAGTTTGCTTATGCCTCTTTTCCACTGTACAACCAAGCTGCGCCAGGGCCATACCGAGTGGTTAAGGAGAGCCTGGGTTGTTTTTCCACTATAGCCAAGCTGTGTTACAGACGTCACATGCAACGAAAGACAGTTGTTAATAATTATTGTTATTAATTAACTCAGGTTTGCCAAAAGATGCGCAAACATGGTGTTCAAAATTTAATAGACCAACGGTACAGCTGTATCTTGTATCGTTATATTTTGTAAATATATTTAGGAATTTCTTTATAATCCACAAACTTTAGATTATAATCGACTTACTAAAATTCAGTTAGTTGTGCTGAAGGGGAAAAAAGAAGATTTAAAAAATATGATTTGCTAGAGATAGCCTGTTTAAGGATAGTTGTTGTTTTTTTTCTACTTTTTTGTGTGGGTGCTTAAAAAAAAAAGATGCAGGAGTGCAACGAGAGCCATAGTTGTATGTATGGTACAGCTGTACAATATTTTGTTTGACTATATTTTTGTAAGTAAGTTTAAAATTGTTTTATTTTCCACATTTTTTTTCTTTTTATATTAATATAATAAAAGGTCAAGGATGAGAAATTTGGTAGAATTTTGTGTTTTTGAGTGTGTGAGTTAGGTGTACCGCACCCGCGGTTTATGTCCATTTGCTTCAAATCATCAGAAATTCGGGCATAAACATTCTCATTTGTGACGCACGACTCCAGTTCTTCCGGAACACTTCTATCTGCCCACAGAGAAACCGGAGCCTGCACTTCCTCAGTGAGGAAAAATATTGTATTGTAACCATCAACAAAGTCCAAATAAAGGTACTTACAAATACTTGGTACATTACGTATCATGGAAGTTTTATGGTTAGTTTTATATGTGTGCTTTAATGTCAGATTCATAGATAATTACCTGCAACTATATTTAACTGAGCGTGGGCACAGTTAGATATCTCAAGCTGAAGACTAAGTCAACCATCTACAGTATGTGTAAAGATATTTAGTAAGACATCACCTAGAATATTGTGTTCAGTTCTGGTCACCTCGTTACAAAAAGGATATTGCTGCTCTAGAAAGAGTGCAAAGAAGAGCAACCAGAATTATCCTGGGTTTAAAAGGCATGCTGTATGCAGACAGGCTAAAAGAACTGAATCTATTCAGTCTTGAACAAAGAAGACTATGCAGTGATCTGATTCAAGCATTTAAAATCCTAAAAGGTATAGACAATGTCGACCCAAGGGACTTTTTTGACCTGAAAAAAGAAACAAGGACCAGGGGTCACAAATGGAGATTAGATAAAGGGGCATTCAGAACAGAAAATAGGAGGTACTTTTTTACACAGAGAATTGTGAGGGTCTGGAACCAACTCCCCAGTAATGTTGTTGAAGCTGACACCCTGGGATCCTTCAAGAAGCTACTTGATGAGATTCTGGGATCAATAAGCTACTAACAACCCATTGAGCAAGATGGGCTGAATGGCCTCCTCTCGTTTGTAAACTTTATGTTCTTATGCTCTTATAGGTGTAATATAGTAATACTACAGCATTATAAATCAAACATATATTCTTGTGCGTTTTTATAATGTGTTTTTAGGTCATATTTTGGACTTGATTGCTTACAGTAGGCTGCTTAAAAATTAAGTTGAAGTAACCATAAACGTATCTTTAGTTTAAGATCACTTCACACTGATAAGCATTGGAAGGACTGGATTGGATTGTTTCAGCACAAATAAAACAACACTTGCTGGTAAAACGCTAAAGGCTCGAAGTGATTTACTGATTAGCATTACACTTTGTCATCAAATAGAATTGAAATCTTAATCAATTATGCACATTTAAGCTGCTGGAAGCTCATTCAGTTTAGATTAAAGTTTGGAGCCTGCAGTTACATTTTAGGGTATGTAAAATTGGACAGATTGAAAAAAATCCATTAAAATAAATTAATACATGTTAGTGGAACATATCCATTAGGTTTTCATCTACAGTCCAGCAAAATAATATGATCTACTTCAGCTTCAAAAAGACATTGTTTGCGTTTCTACACAAATGAACAAACACCATTACATAGACAAGTATATTAATAACAAGCACTATTAAAGCAACCACTATCTTCAGTGTTAAAATACCATTTCCATATTCAGAGCTGCTGAATTATTTTCCAGTATCTCATTTTGGAATCTATCTTACATCAAATCCAGTGACAGATTGACTGGAAGAATTGTACTGTTCAAAATGATGCGGCGTTGCTAAGCAGTTGCTGAGTTTGTATTCATTGTTTTCATTGTCCAGTGCAGTCTTTAGAACCTTGTATATACTGATTGCTGTTTAACGTTTAACTATCTGTAACCAAATCATCGAGCATTACCACTACCAGCAAATACCCACCAAGATCAACCCACCAAGGCACCCTACTGTAATTGCCTGAGACTATTCAACCTCCTGAAACTGTACATTGATAAAAACATACTTGACAGAAAATTGTGTAGGGAGTATAATTGACGACCTGAACCTCCAACAACCCAATATAAAACACATCAAAACAGACTTCCCATGTTAACTATTTTTTTTATATATTTATCAGTTATTTGAATCGCTGAATCTGACAGACACACTATAATGAATATCATTAGGAAACTATAAAGGTAAACACTTAATAAAATGAAACTAAGCACTATTTCAACAGGTAACAATAAGTGCTATAATGTGTTTTATTTGAAAGAAAGATGACAAGTCCGATTACCTTTAGTTGTATTCCCTCTTTATAAAATTAAATTAAAAAAAGACACTTGTAAAACTTTGTAGACTCTCCCACAATGTATCAAAGTCATTTTCACTCCTGTAACTTAGTTTCATCCCTGCTGCGGTAGTTTCATTACGACTGTTCGTTTTAAAGTACTTTCGTATGCAAATGTATGAATCTCATTATAATATCAAAGTTTTGCGCTTACGCTTGATGTATCATCATTTTTTGCTGATTTCAGTTTGTGTCTGTTATTTTACGCATGCCTCTCACTGTGGTAGATTCAACTGTATTTATTAATAGTCTACATTAAATAGCAATGGTTTGGTTTATTTTATATTTGAATGTGCTTTATTTTAAACTTACATAAAGCATACGACTATTTCACTTTAATACTTGGTGGTAGAATGATAGACTGTGATTCACTGCTCCTTCTAATTGCTTTCAGGTAGGAAAAATATCAAACAGAAACAATTATATTATTATTTATTTCTTAGCAGACGCCCTTATCCAGGGCAACTTACAATTGTTACAAGATATTACATTATTTTTACATACTATTACCCATTTATACAGTTGGGTTTTTACTGGAGCAATCTAGGTAAAAGTACCTTGCTCAAGGGTACAGCAGCAGTGTCCCCACCGGGGATTGAACCCACGACCCTCCGGTCAAGAGTCCAGAGCCCTAACGTACAGGTACAGGTACAGGTAACACCACTCGGAAGTAAACATTTTACACGTAGTTTGAAAGCAAGCAAAGCAAAAAGAGCCCTCATTTTTTGTGAAATCATCCTTTGCTTTTAAGTGCTCAGCAAGATAATAGCAGAGTAATTTATTAGGTTGTGTTAGCGCCATTCAAGATAAAATAAACAATCTTATGGATTATTTTGTTTAATCGTTATGATTCTGTGTTTAAATGATAATAGCTGAATAGTCGGATGGCTTGCTTCAAAATACTCAGAGCTGTGCATGCCGAGCGCCGTGCACAATGATTGCACCGAGCGCGCTGCGTGCACCGAGTGTCAAGTGCACTGGATACCATGTGCACCGGGGTCGCATACGCATCGAAGGCAGCAAGCACCGTGTGCAATGGGTGCAGTGAGCACCGAGGTGGGCGGGCCAGGGCAGCCAGCGAGGTCTACTCTACAGTGGGTCTGGAAAAATACAGCCCGTGGAGGACAAGGCCTGCTGTTGTTTTTTTGTTTGTTTTTCTTAACCTAGCTGCTGCACAATGCAGGCAAGAGGGTTACCGCATATGTGTACTGCAGATGTGCCAGCAAGGGTATTTAGTCGTCAAACAACAGCAATATATATATATATATATATATATATATATATATATATATATATATTGTAAGGCAGCGGGTTATGTGAGACAGCAGGGAGGGGGTTAAAACCTCCCTGCGAGAGAAGCATGTGCGGAATGCACCTTTTTGTTAATTGTTTTGTTATGTATTATCCCCTGCACCCGGGGGTGATTAAAAATTAGAACTGGGTGCAGGGTATTTAAGACGTGCAGCCAGGCTGCACGAGGCTGCTGAGTAGAAGGAAGCAGAAGAGAGGTGCTCTGCTTCCGAGCAGTCATAACAGAAGTAAGTGCTGTGTTCAACCTGTGTAGTTTGTGATTGTGTCGGTGCCAGGTAAACGGCTTAGCCGTCCTGCAAGTTAGTCAGGGAAATTACCTGTGTAGTAAGTGCTCCAAATCGACGTTAGGTGTTTATTTTGTTATTTTGTTTTGTTTTGTGTGTAATTAAAAATAGCGCAACCGCGCTGAAAAATCCATTTCTGTTGTGCTGGGTCGTAATTTAAAGGGGCACGAACCCATGAGTGGTGGAATCCTTTCACAATATATATATATATATATATACAGTGCCTTGCAAAAGTATTCAGACCCCTGACCATTTCTCTCATATTACTGAATTACAAATGGTACATTGAAATTTCGTTCTGATTGATATTTTATTTTAAAACACTGCAATTCAAAATCATTTATTGTAAGGTGACATTGGTTTTATGTTGGGAAATATTTTTAAGAAAAATAAAAAACTGAAATATCTTGCACACAGTGTCGGAGTGATTTTGGCCCATTATTCTGGGCAGATTTGCACCAGGTTGTTCAGGTTGGTTGGACGACGCTTGTGGACCGCAATTTTCAAATAGTGCCACAGATTCTCAATGGGATTGAGATCAGGACTTTGACTGGGCCACTGTAGGACATTCACCTTTTTGTTCTTGAGCCACTCCAATGTTGCCTTGGCCTTGTGCTTGGGATCATTGTCCTTCTGAAAGGTGAATTTCCTCCCAAGCTTCAGTTTAACGGACTGAAGCAGGTTCTCTTGCAGTATTTCCCTGTATTTTGCTCCATCCATTCTTCCTTCAATTTTAACAAGATGCCCAGTCCCTGCTGATGAGAAGCATCCCCACAGCATGATGCTGCCACCACCATACTTCACTGTAGGGATGGTGTGTCTTGAGGCATGGGCAGTGTTAGGTTTGCACCACACATAGCGCTTTGAGTTTTGGCCAAAAAGCTCTATCTTGATCTCATCTGACCACAAAACCTTTTCCCACATTGCAGCTGGGTCACTCTCATGCTTTCTGGCAAACTCCAGACGTGCTTTCAGATGGTACTTTTTGAGTAACGGCTTCTTTTTTGCCACCCTCCCATACAGGCCAGTGTTATGCAGAGCTCTTGATATGGTTGACTGGTGCACCATTACTCCACTCCCAGCCACTGAACTCTGTAGCTCCTTCAAAGTGATTGTTGGCCTCTCTGTGGCTTCTCTCACAAGTCTCCTTGTTTGAGCGCTGAATTTTGAGGGACGGCCTTTTCTTGGCAGTGCCTGGGTGGTGTGATGCAGCTTCCACTTCCTGATTATTGATCCAACTGTGCTCACTGGGATATCCAAGCACTTGGATATTATTTTGTACCCTTTCCTAATCTATGCATTTGTATTACTTTATCTCTAACTTCTGTAGAATGCTCTTTGGTCTTCATTTTCCTTCAGATTCACAGCCTGACCAATGATCCTTCAACAGTGGGGTATTTATCCAGAAAATGTGACAGCAACTTTAATGGTTCACAGGTGGAGGCCAATGGTAAGGTTATTGTGTCCTCGTTAGGGCAATTTCTTTCATCTGTGTAAACTGGGAGCTTCCACAGCACAGGGGTTGAATACTTATGCAAGCAAGATATTTCAGTTTTTTATTTTTCTTAAAAATATAAAACCAATGTCACCTTACAATAATTGATTTTGAGTTTCAATGTTTTAAAATAAAATATCAAACAGAACGAAATTTCAAGGTACCATTTGTAATTCAGTAATATGAGAGAATTGGTCAGGGGTCTGAATACTTTTGCAAGGCACTGTATATATTAAAACTGCCACTCGGCAGCCACCTGAGTCGCTTGACAGCGGGGGAAAGGCAGAGCCTAGCCCCGGTGGAAGACGTGCTCCCACACGAGTGAAAGGCTGTAAAAGATGACAACACTCACTCCTTTATTATTATTATTATTTGTTTATTTGGCAGACGCCTTTATCCAAGGCGACTTACAGAGACTAGGGTGTGTGAACTATGCATCAGCTGCTGAGTCACTTACAACTACGTCTCACCCGAAAGACGGAGCACAAGGAGGTTAAGTGACTTGCTCAGGGTCACACAATGAGTCAGTGGCTGAGGTGGGATTTGAACCCAGGACCTCCTGGTTACAAGCCCTTTTCTTTAACCACTGGACCACACAGCCTCAATACTGCACAGGCAGTCGACTCACATTCCACAGATAGGAAAGCAGCAGCCTGCAATGCAACCATGTGCAGGTTGCCGAAGAAAGAAAGAAAGAAAGAAAAAGAAAGAAAGAAAGAAAAAGGCTAAATCAGGAGTCACTGATTCCGTAAGAGCGGCAAGCCAGCTATCAGCCTGAAAGGCAAGGGAACTGCAGTAGACTCAAAGCTCTTTTTCACAATACGCTCAGATACCAACACAGAGGGTCTTACCATCTTGAGAGGCAAAAAGAGAAATGGCTTCCTCAGTATGACGGTTTTAGCCCCTCGGTAGGTGGGACCGAGGGCGTCATCCCAGGAAGGGGCCTATCAGCAGTTCTGGTATAGGTAGCTCAGAAAATACCTACCAATAGGCAGGCATATCCCATACCTAATGTTGTTGGTGGTCGTCTTCGAATTGAAAGGGAACCAGACTTACATGGTTTCCCTGCACTCCAAACAACAGGGTTATTTATTAAATTAACAATTATTGGAAGATGGCTCTCCCAGGAGGTATCTAATTGGTTACTTTTACATGTCAGCCTTAGAGGAGGCGGTGTAGTCCAGTGGTTAAAGAAAAGGGCTTGTAAACAGGAGGTCCCCGGTTCAAATCCCACCTCAGCCACTGACTCATTGTGTGACCCTGAGCAAGTCACTTAACCTCCTTGTGCTCTGTCTTTCTGGTGAGACGTAGTTGTAAGTGACTCTGCAGCTGATGCATAGTTCACACACCCTAGTCTCTGTAAGTCGCCTTGGATAAAGGCGTCTGCTAAATAAATAAGCAAGCAAATAAGCAAGAGGAATTTGTTATTGGTGCTCTAAATAGTCAACAAATAGTGGTGACCTTCAAAAGGCCACAATTTGCATGCCACAGGTCTAGCAATGACATTGTACACTTATGTACACTATTGCATGCATCATACCTTGAATTCTCTGAGTACTTATAAGTGAGTAAGGGGAAATTATTGAAGAGCCAATCCAGCACATTTCTAAACAAAAAACCTTGGTTATCTCAACACCTCTGTTATCTGAACATCCCCTGTGTACCTAGGTCTTATTTGGGCGGTGGTCTTCTGTTCTATTGTCAGAAAATGTACCATTCAACCCTCAATCTCTAGTATTTACAGCAGAGTGCAGTACTTTGTTATATATTTTAAGGTAAAGGGGTCCCTGTCACCAACAGTATTTTCATAAAGTTGCCTTTAAAGAATAAGCTATGTTCTGTTGATTGCAGTCTGATTCATATCTTTGACAGATGCATTAGCATATCAGTGTTATCCTTGTCTTTATTGAGCAGTTCTGAGACCTTTCATTTTAAAATTGACAAGTGCTGCCGTTTCAAAATACTTGAACATTTTAACACTGAAATTGTAACATTTAAAACATCAGGCATAGTCCTATTTTTGGCAGCACTGAAATAGATAACATGCAAAGCTCATTTGCTTTGCCAATTTGAAACTTTATTTCACCTAAACAGTGATATCTCCATATTTTTGTATTTAATTATTTATTTAAAAAGGGACCTAAACCCCTGTTAGGAAAACATATTTAATTTCCATTTCCAGGAATAGGTAATCCGCATTAATTAACTGCTTAACATTCATATATTAGATTTGCTCTGCCTTTATAAGGATGTATTCTAAAATCTGGGGTCACATGATTTATGTAAATGATAATGGGATATAATGCTGATGATGAAGGAATGAGCCTGTGGTGACAGTGAATTTTAAATGGATTAGTGTTTTTGTTTAAGTGCTTTACATAGATATAAAATGATTAGGCATATAATTAAGTAGGATCAATTGTTTGTGTTTTTATTTTAGCCAATGTATGCCTTTCATTTTCTTTTTGAAAATGTAATTTCACACAATCATGATCTCCTGGTAATGTTAATTTACTTGGCATTAAACATTGTGTTGTGATATCTGGAATGCAAAGCAGTATTTTGCACAGAGGAATACACTATTGTTTTCCACAGTAAAACTTGCTAATAGTACGTTCTCCTTTGTACAGTGTACCACAATTGAATCATTACATTGTTAAATAACATGCAATTTTGCTTTGTTATCAATATCTTTTTTACTTCTTACAACTGAGCACAGTTTAACATTTCCATTTCATAGGAAAACCGATATTGTTAGAAGGCTACTGCAAATCATCTTTAAAATTAAATCAAATAATAATAATAATAATAATAATAATAATAATAATAATAATAATAATAATAATAATAATAATAAATAAAAACATGTTTTACAAATGTAGGAAAGTGAATTGTGACACACCTGAAGTCCCCTGTGATACCCTTAAAAATACAAATCCCATTTAAAGAGTCTACCCTTTCCTGTACCCGTGGTTAACTGCCAAGCGGATACAACACGTGCGAACTGATTTTGTTTATATCATTAGATATAAACATTAGTATACCAGAATAAACTGATAATATTTGCAGATTTGCATTTGATAGACAGAAAGCAAGAATTGTTTGGTCACTCAGAACCCATTCACGGTGAGGAGATGATCTGCCTTGGGGGTGGATTGAACTGCTTCAGTTCTGACACAAGATCAGCAAAATAGGTAGTCTCTGGTCATATGGGAAAACTTACTGTGTGAATCAGTATGTTTTCAACAATGTCTATGGGCTAAAGTAAGTATATTAGTTTAAGTTTGTATTATTTCACAGGGAAAAAGTGAAACGTGTTCTAAGCTTCCGATTCTTATTAAAATTCCCCAGCAAAACTCGCCTCCCACTGTTAAAATCTTTTTTCAGAATGTACTAATAAAACACAATATTGAAGTCATTAGATTCATTTCTCATAGTAATATGTAGACAGGAGTTTTTTAAAAATGATTACAGAAAAGAAGGATGTCAGTTTAGCTTATGTCCAAGTGCAATGGTTCTCCTGAGAATAAGGCATGGAAACTGAAAACATTCTGTTCCTATCGTAGTAGCAGTTATCGTATCATAAAACGAAAATATAATGAAAGTGCAACATCAGTAAGATTAATGGAATTATTGTGTTAATTTCAATACATTTCAGTACCATTTTTTTTTTGCAGAACCAAATCTATATAGATTTGTAAAATTAAAACTGTAGGTTGTGACACTGCATTGTAAAAGGGATGTGTAATAACTTTGATTAAAACAAAAATCAAACCTTATTCAATGTATTTACATCATGTATGACCGCATTGTGAGAACAAACACTACACTGGTGTATATATTTGCAATCGGATGTGTGGTCCTGAGTAAACTGGTCTCGATCAAGTTTAAAAAAACAACAAAAATATCTACACTTAAGTAAAATAAAAATCTGTGATTCCTTATTCAAGGTCTAGAAATTATATAAAATATATTTATAAAAAGACTTAGCTGGTTTACTTACATCTGTCCAGAGTCTCATCAGAACTGTCTGGACAGTCTGTATCTCCATCACAGAGCCAGTTCTCAGAGATACAAGTCACTTGATTGTGGCAAAGAAATTCACCCACATCACATGTGACATGTTCTGGAAATCAAACAAAAATGGAGAAAGAAAAAAATAAAATTAAACTGAATGATCAATAAGATGGTTAAAATCTATTTTATGGAAACAGAATTAAGTTAGAAATACTGCACAAGGGGACATTCAAGTATTACATCAAGGAGGGTTGGGGGGCGGGGGGTTGTTGACATGATGTTCTAGTTAGTGATAATGGTTGATGGTGAGGGAGGGCTTCTGTAATACCAATTTCCATTATTTACAAAACATGATTTTATAAGATACAGTTATTTTAATATGAGCGATTGTTAGGAGGTACATGATTTAATATGATGATTAATCTTTATGGGTTTTTATAATTATATTGTTATATTGTAGGTCTATTGGTCCCTTTACTGTTCCATCTTCAAATAACAACAACAACAACCACACCACCACCACCATAGTCTTTAACTACTGTCGGATTTAAATAATTTTAATTGTTCTAAAATTCTCATCCTCACCATGGAGCTATATTTCTAATGTTCTCCTGTACTAAATGCTTCCATGCAAACAGCCATGCTAATTGTGTGGTTATGGCGGCCCCTCTTTAGGGAAATTAACATTTTTGTATGCAACACATTGGTTTCATATTTTCTGCATTTGTTAGCAGGCCTATATGTGCATGTGTTACTGGTAAAGTGTTTCTTTACATTGATAATACATTTTTGGGCCATCATTAAAACTCTGTACCATTGAAGAGGAGGTCCACATCATGTGGAATATAATCTAATCAGACAAGCCGTTCCCTTGATATAACCTTCAATATTTACCATTTTACATAAACATTACAAAGAATAACTTGGACATGAGACAAATTATTCCGAATATACACTCATAAGAAGCCTGAACTCAGACAAAATTAGGTCACCATGACCTAGACTGACACAATTGAACTCAAGAATGTGTTACGGAATGCCCATAATAATTGAATGGTTATAAATCTTAAGGCATAGGTAATATGCTTGTGAGATGCATATCCCCTGCTGGGAATGATACAAACACTGATGCATACATTGAAGGTTATAAAACATAGAATTTGCCCATGTATCTACTACAAATGCGCTTTTTATGAATTCAGATTAAGAAAATGCTTTATATATAAACTTCTAGCAGGAATCATGCCCTTTACAGATTGCTTGAGAAGACAAGCAGGAAAGTTTAAAACAACTGCCAATGTATATATTTCATACGCTGTTACTTCTTCCGTTTCCCAGTGCTTTACTGTCCTGCTGGTTGAACATGCACATCTGTGCTGGGCTACAAGGTTTCCCAATAGTGTCTGTCACGACAGTTTTATAAGCATTCAGATAATGGCATATGCTTCACAAGTGATATGACATTGTCCATATGTTCTCTATGTGCCCAATATATTTCTTAGCCCAGTGTGGAGAGGATTTATGGCACTGTAACCAATAACTCATTCCAGAGATGTTATATGAAATATAAACAGCCCATCTCAGTTGCTGTTTTTTCCAGGACATTGGTTTTTTATTTGTATTCTATTTTTGGCTTGAACCCTCCAGACCAACATTTTGATCTCCTACTCTTTTCAACCATGTATTCAATTTGGAAGAGGGATTAGATGTTTACAATGTATAAACCTGTGATGGATAGAGTTAGATATAGTATACATTGTATCCCAGACCAGAAAATAGAGCTCGATTTAGCTAATATGGCACAATAGTGTGAACACAAACAAAAAGCTTGTTTAAAATGTAGAAAAGTGGTGTAAAGTGAACGTACATGGTATATATGTGTACAAATTGAAACCAAGGGATTAAATATACTTCACAAGCAGGTCTTTTTTAAAAAGAGTGACTCTTTATAAACTGCATGAAGATTCTGTTTTATTCATATTTTAAAAGCTTTCCAATGTTAATAGATTTCAGCCATTGTTCTGCTAATAGGGTGTTGTTTTGCTTTCAAGGTAGTATTTGTGCATGCTGTCCTCCCCTTCTTTGAAAAAACATTACAGATGAATGGAGAGGAAGACATTTTTCTTCCAGATTCAGCTAAAGTCAGGAGGGGATGTGACTTAACTTGAATGTCAATTCTTGTTGAAATATGGGCTGCCAGCAGGGACATAGAGGGAATTAATATTTCATGTATGTACATTGTGTTTTAACATACATTAAATATGTTGTTAAGCTGCACTGTGGAATGAAAATGCAAATATCGTGCTATTTTTATCACAGGAATGTAAGACACACTAGCGATATCCTTGACTAAAGCACGTTTCCAATTATTCTTAATTATTTTTTTTTTATTTTTTTATTACAATATATTGAAAACGCTTATCTCTCTTGCTAATTGTTATGACTGGCTGATAATGGCACAGGATTGATCCACTGAGCTACAACATCTCATTTACAAATGTGTGCTGTATTGAACATGAAAATAAAAATCAGAAATCAAAAATAGGAGTTGCAAAACCATTAAATTACTGTTTTATGTGGTATTAAATAAAATTATTCTAACACACCTGGTGGTCAGAATGTCATTCCACTATCAATATTATCTCTACTTCTCGCTATCAGATGCGATGACATGTCACATTGAACATACCACTTTAAAGCCTTAATTTAAATCGACCTGTATCTCTGTACCCTGTCTGGTTGCAAAGGTAGGAGTTCTTTCAATGAATCACAGAGAATAATAGGGAATTATCCACCCCATTTAACAATATATTATATGTTTCCCCATTCTCTAGAGAAACATTTTTTTGTAGCTGCCTATGAAACACACTTGATGTTCAGTACAAATATGTCTGCTTTTATCAGAATGAACACGACTGGATTAAAGATTATTATTATTTTATGCTAAGGTGGCACTTTGGTTGATCCCTGGAGCCAGCATCGCCGCCGTTGTGTGTGCTGATGCGCCAGGGAGGCTGCAAACAGGCTGATCCCTGGAGCCAGCATTACACTTCAGCCATCAACACCATGAACAATATGAAATTCACAATACGTAGGAAAAGCAATGAAGGCTCATATATTTCAGCGAAGCTACGTCCTGGTTGGTCCCCACCATGACTCATTTTATCTTGGCAAAAGCCAAGTATTAGCATGAATTAGATAACAGCTACTCTCATGTAATGAAAAACACCTAGCACACTGGGCCAAACTATAACTGAGCCATGCTGTGCAATAAGGATTTAAATAAGACCAGTAAGTAATTAGTAATTGTAATGCTAAAGTTTAATTGAACCTTAATATCAGGCATAACATATGTGAAAAGGCCCATCATAAAAGTTTCCCATAGCAAAAGCATAGCCGTATAATAAATCATAGTGAAAGCATGGTAAAGCATAGGTAAGGATTGTAAAGACCAGCAAGGTATGATTAGCACAGTAATAAACATTACAAACCAGGGTAAACTATGGTACTGCATAGTATAACCATGAGTAAAGACAGTAAAATGACACAAATACTGTAGTAAACTTTCATAAGGGGCTGCATACAAGCATTTTGCATGTTTAATGTTAATATAATATACTGTATAATATACCTCCATGTATTGGATGCTAATGTAATACTAATACCTATATCAATGACACAGAAGGCCTTATATATGAATGGAACTGATTTGCCATTACACACAGAATAACCCTATAAGTCATTACCATAATATGATAACAGATTAATTTCAAGGGCAATTAATTACATATAGTGCTTATTTATAAGAGCGGACATCCCTGTTAAACATGTTTCAATTAGGAGCAAGACTAAAATATACAGCTGGGAAGTGAATCTATATTTCAGATATGGGTTATAAACAGGTCATTTTTTTTTTTTTTTTAAAGCACTAGTGTGTTAAAGGTTTTAATTAACCATATACGTCCTACTGTGAGAAGGAAGGAAAACTCAGACATTACAAAAAAGACTTGCAAATGTTCTATTTGTGTTTGTTTGAAAGTAAAGGAAGGGGAAAAGGGAAATAGCCATGCTTGGTGCTGGCCAAGTGCCATTCGCCATAGACCGGAAAACCTAGAAAAGTTTTTTTTTTTTTTTTTTTTGAGAAACTTTGAGAAATGTACGCTTTACTAGATTACAGTTTTTGGTATACAGCATCAAAATAATAGGATATACAATAAAACCACAGAGTTACGCACACCAAACTTACAAACTAACCAATCTACTAACACCCCACTTTCAACAGGGAGTATGCAAATCACTGAACCATGTGTGCAATGCAACCAAAAAGGCACTCGTATAAGCAGCATGGTGGTCACGGAGAAGGTCAAATTACTGCATCAGCAACTGTATCCAGAAAGGTGAGGCAGATTTCAAAGCAAGTATTTCACAAGGAACATTTTAGTTTTAAACAAAGCAGTTTAAGCCAAAGGAGACGAAATGACTGAGCAAACTGTAGGAATGCATTTTGTTTAAAAACAAGCTCTTCTTTAACCCAGATTTTCTTGGAAGTTTAAATATGTGTTTTTGCTAGTTACAATTTCATTGGCAACTTAAATGTAGCCTTTTTCCATTTATAGTACTGTTTTAACAACTTTAGAACCATAACAGTATGAGTATTGCATTACTGTGCTATATTATTCTCCAGATTGAGGGTGTAGATAGATAGATAGATAGATAGATAGATAGATAGATAGATAGATAGATATCATTGAGTTACAGGAAAATAATTCCACAGAAGGTCATGTAATTTATAAACGGTCACAGAAACCTGTGATGAATTGTTTTCCTTTAACTCACTGAAGAGGCACATCTAATATTTTTTATAATACATGAATACCCTTGTGATGCTAATATTAAAGAAGACGAGGTTCAGCAGTACAGTTGGGGTTTTTTAAACGTAGTGTTTCAGTGCTGTACAGATGTTCTATGTCGTTATCCGTTAGTGCTTCAGCTTTATTTGGATGCTTGCCTTTACCTTGTTTTAAATTTCCTGTTCCTCTCCAGTTTCTCAGAGATACAAATGTACCAGCTTTACATCATTTCTTTTACGTATTCTCATTTTGTTGCTCATTAATGAACATTTCTGTACTGTGGGTGTTGTCGAGTGATTGAAAACGAGATATTTTGTATTTGAATTGAAAGTGATGGTCTCGAGGAGTCGAATGGGTCAAAGTTCAAGTATAATTACCACTTTTTGACATCACTGCTGTAGTATTATGCCTTTCTTTTCGAATGGCTCAGGATGCAAATATAGCTTTCACCCACATATTATATATATGTGGTTGGTTTGTCACCTGTAATAAACCAGACTGTATGCAGTTTCACTGTTACCCACCAGGGGTGTTTTTTATTTACAGGTAAGTGTTGTTCAAAGTTTCACCACACCCACACATGCACACACAATCCCTCCACCAAGTGTTTTTCCTGTTTCAAATCTCACTGGTTGTCAAAGTTCCGTTTATTGCAAACTCTATAGGTGAGTGGTGGAACAGTGGTGTGCTCCTGAAGGTCGAGGTGAAGTTTTTCAGAGAGCCACAAGGTGGCAGTGAAGGCTCCCAATAACAACCAAAGGTAAGTATTTTTGACTATGTTTGTTGTCTAGCCGCCACTTGTGGCTTTCTCTGGTAATTGTCTTCTTGTTTCTCTCCACCCCTTGGTTCCAGTGAGAATAGAACAGACACAGACTTGTCCTTGTGGTTTGTCTTTCTTCGGCCAAAACTTCAACACGTTCAATATCTTCCTATAATATCTTATTTTACTGTCTGCATTTACCACACGTTAAACCACAGCTGTATTACCAACAATGGCAATCGTAATAGTGAGGTTCAGAGTGGTAATCCAATTGTTGTTCCTGGTAAATAGCCAGGCTAGTGCTTCCTCTCCTTGGCAGCACCCTATTACAGTTCCTCCGTGTGGCTCCTTGGTTCCAGTACAGTCCAGCTTGACACACTCGCTGGAGTCCTTGTCGTCCACTACTTTGGTTTTCTTCTTTTTAATTATTTTTAGTTAGCTAGACAGACTCGCTAATTGCAAACACAAAATATAAACAACTCGACAAACGTGTTGTTCAACTAATATTATAACACATTCAAAAGCTTAAAAAAATAACAAACAGATTCACTAATTTAGTTTTGTTTGGTCTCTCAGAGAAGACTCCAGCACAGCACATGCTCTCCACACAGGATACTTCCTGGTCACATCCCCCCTCCTGGGTCATGACAGTTTCCTTTTGACTGTCCAGGAGGTGCAACTTCCTGTTTCCCAAACCAATACGTAACGAGAATTCAGTCCTGACACAGCATTATGACCACTGTACAGCATTGTCATTATAAGTAACCGGTCTAATTGTCTGATTGTTAGTGCATTTGAGGGAGAAAGAGAAAGAGAGTATTAGGTACAGTTTTGCGAAGGATAAAGGTGAGCCTGTTTACTTTGTGTGAGGTGAACACAAATGTGAGGCCAATGGAGGAGTAAGCAATCAAAACCAATGTGATGATTGCACTGAGAACTACACTTTTGTTATCTTTTCATCTTGATTGTGAGCGCTTTTAAACTGATTGATGATTGACTTGATAAGTTTAGCGGAGCTGGTGTACAAACCAACACTATAATTTATATTCCATCAGTTAAGATCAAGATCAGTGGCCCATTGATAACTTTTTAGCCAGTGACAATACAAATTGAATTCAAATGTGCCGTTATACTACATTTTAAATACAATTACAAAATCTTCATAAAATTGGTTAATTTAGGTCTTTTCACTTAAAATTCTACAAGAAGCCTCTGCTATGGCCACCATCTTATTCACAATTATTATTATTTTTTAATCTTAAATTTGCTAGATAGCTAGTCAAGCATTGATACAATTCACCAAAATATATATTTTTAAAGAACACATCCGATTTATAAATGTGAATGATAGCACACATCTACATACAGTACTCACAGAACAAACTGTAAATCACATTAATTTAAATAATTTTATAACAAATGCAGTTTATTGGACAGGTCCTAATCTAGGATGTCTTAATTTGGTCATTTACACTGATCACATTTTATTAGAGCAGGGTGGCTGCATGCTGCAGCTGGATCATTTGATAATTGCATCTGGGAGTGATAATGAACTTATTGCTGTTCTAGTTGATTCCTTGTTGTGTACTTGATTAATTACTGTATTTTATGACTGCTGCAGGTTTTCCACTTTCAATCAACATGCTGTAGGAAACACTACCACTGTGTTCTTTTTAGTATTCTCACAATAGTGTGGTTTGATTTAATAACATAAAGAATGTTAAAAAATGTAATTACTATGTACCATGCTGTAGGGAATAGGAGGAGTGAATTAGGGTACAGCCCTAAAGTTAATTTTCTGTAAGTGTGGGGCATTCTATTTAGCAACTAAACCAATTGAACATGCAGGATGACAGCTAACCAAAAGTCCCATAGGATTACTTCTGGACATACCCTATGGCAAAGTAAATGCACGAGGATGTTGTGCTTAATTATGCTTTTTTGTGTAAAGGTCTACAGTACTAATACATATGTTTTTTTTTTTGTTAAAATGTCCATTTCAAATACTGTACATTGATGAAAAAAGTAATGGTGCTGACTTAATATTCAGACATCAAAACACTAAACAATAAGGAAAAACTGCAGATAGTTGGAACAAGATAGGTCTTTATCTAGATAATTATCCTTTTGGTAGTTGAACCATAACTTTGAACAGCCAACCATAATAAGAATATTCGTAACTTTTCAATATACTATTTTTTGTATTTACCGTATTTTGGCTATTCTAAGATATGCCACTAGAATGGATCTGATTATCACCCATTAAAATAGTTTATTGTTTTTGAAGATGAAAAACATTTTAACATTTTAAACCACAAAAAAAAAAAAGAAGTTTCTCCCCCAAAAAACATACATTCTGCAACATTAAAAACAACTAGAAACTTAAAAAAAAATAGTTTTGGTTTAATATAATAAATGAGTAATATTGACATACAAGGGTTACAATATGAAAACAAAACAGAAGTACTGCAAGACATCATTTAATTTTTCCTGTTGACCCCATTAACTCGGGGGTATACATGGCGCATATTTATCAGTTACTTATCCTACTTATGCCACTTAGTTCGGAATTTTACATTACCTCATTTGGAGCCATTTTCTGGGTCATGTGGTGATTAAAAGTAAACCTGTGTATCTCATTATTTATTGCCTGCCTGCATTAGAGCCAACATGAGAAGTGATATAAACTAATTAATACAGTGTCTGTATGGCGTACATAATACGGCAAATGCCTGCTTCTCATATTTTGAACACTACCTCTGTATGCATTCTAATTACAAAACAGTACCTTTTTATTTTATTTGTGGTTTTTGCTCATTTGCGCATACTGGTTATTTAGTATTGAAGACATTTCCCTCTGTCAGTGGTACTGTTATACAAAGCATTATATTTAAATATCCTTGCAATGACAAGACACTTGTACTAGTGCAAACCAGACTGCCTCAAGGTGGTATTAATAACCTAAATACATGTCTGTGATATGTAATAGAGCTATCCCATAAGAGAGACAGTTCTCTTCTCTCAAAGATTAAGATTGCCGGTAGATGAGTGGTTTTAACTCTCAAGGGAAATCCTTGCCTGTTTTCACCCGCTAATCTTTAAAAGGTTTTTTTTTTTTGTTTAATTTACCCCTTCACCGTGTCTAAATGAGAACTGGTTTTCAAAGGGTTTTTCTCCTTAAACGTCTCCTTAGAGGTAAAGAGATGTGTTCCAGCTTCCTGCCCAAGAAACCGTTTAACAATATTAATTATTAGTGGAAAACATGACTTTAATAATCATGTAAAGATAAGGTTTAATTAAAAGAACTGAGAAAGTACTATTTAATTTATCTTAATGGGAGTCAATCTAAATACAGTTTAGATAATTAAAAAAGGCCCTTTGTGTACCAAGGTTATCGAAATCAGCATATGTTATGGTGCGTGCAAGTCTCTCTTGTTTTTTCCCCAAAGAAAGATACATTTTTATTGATTTAAAAGATGCTGCTGTAATACATTCAATAGACCCACATGTCAGTCATAGTTCATGGTTTGTTTTGTTCACAATTCATTGTCTTTTGCATTAGTTGCTCTCAGAATTCTCAGAGGTATTGTAACAGTAGTATATTTCAATTTTCAGACGACACAGCTATTGGCAACACCACATAAAGGCCTGTTTAGCTTAATTTGAATGTACCTCACTGACTTTCTACTCATTAAGGCAAACATGAACTACACAAACAAGCCTCTGTCAGGTAACAGTTGTGTAAATGGTAACCTTTTTTTCTTTATTGATGCAGAATAGACTGCATCTTACTACCACAATGCTATCTGCATATTTATGACATGTGCAATCTATTGCATATATAACCCATGCTGTATCAGTGGTCCTATACTGCAACAGCATATTAAACACTGATCTGACAGGGTTTTCTCATCAGACGCATCACTAATCCTGTAGACTCACTTGATTTAGACACGTATCTTTGTTTTGTAATTATTATTCTAAATGAATGTTGTTCCTTTAGTTTGCAAACACGTTTCTATCCCATATGAAAACGCAGCATACTATAATTTGGATTATTAGATGAACAACAGAAACATTCATGAATTGTACAGGTAACTTATGGGCAGAATGGGCAAACAGAGCAAACTGTAGCTAAGGAATAGCACATTAATCTCAGTAACAGTAAAACAAATAAGGCAACCTCCAGTATAGGCCATGTTGATTTCAGTTATGTTCTCCAGTTATCTTATTTAAAATGCTATTAGATAAGCAAAGACATCTTTAGCACATTGATATTTAGTCAGTGCATCATCACTCACATGACTATTTGAATTGATTATAAATCAATAACAACACTTTATGAAGGTGAAAAAAAATAGATTTTAAAGCATCCCAATTCTTTCCAAACAGAATATTCTATTTATTATATAGATTTACCTTTCAAAAATGTGGTTGACAGGTAGGTAAATTGGTAGGTTAGGCTGGGGGGCTAAGACATCACCGAGAAGAACCCAGTCGCTTATTCACTATTCACAAAATGAGTTTTTTTTTAAACCCGAACGTATTGGTCACAGCCACATTCTAGCTACCACATGCAGTATATTCACAATTGACCATTGAGACGCTGGGAACCAAAAAAAGTACAAGAAGCATGATAACAATCAAGTTGTGCAGCAAAATTGCTATGCATTCTTTACATATTAAATTAAAAATTAAAGTAATTCATATTTTTTCAATGCCTAAAAAACACCCAGTATGCAGCTTATCTGAACACACAAATAAAAATGAAAATATAACATCATATGTATGCATAAATATTACATGGCTCACAATAAGCATTACATTACTAGTGACATTGGTAATTTACTTAAATAATAATAATTTAAAAAAAATTATTAATATTCATCACTTTTAATGCTTTCACCTATTTGCATAATGCTGTTTGGTATTTAAATCATTACATAGCAAACCTCTTTAATAATTGTTAAATGAAAATGTTATTCAATATGCAAAAACTCATTATGCATGATATCAGGATGGCTTGTAGTCTTTTTTTTATTTTTTATTAATTCAGTTTCAGAACTGTCCGACCAGATTTGTTCCTAACATCACAAACCAATCTACTCCCCCCTGCCACCGACTATTCCAGTGAACTCAGTTTTAATGAAGTTATCGTTGACCAGAATTGATTCCATTATCACCTGTCTGATAACTTGTGCATAACTTATGAATGCCTACAACACAGCTTCCATTAAACTAATCAAATCAGACTTCTGGGTTTCTAGCCACTACAGTGTTTTCAAATTGATCTAAATTCCACTTATTTTCAGGTGGATTAGAAAGTGCAGTGAAATGTTTTCTTCAGTTTTAAAGGTAACTGATTCTCACAACTGGTCGCAGGTATGTCAAAAAAAAAAAAAAAAAAAAAAAACACGACAACTCTTGTCAGCAGTTCACCACTTTGATTCCTGTGAGTCTTACACAGTATTACACAAAACATGTATAGCGCTATGTAGTCTTTGGCCTGTAAAAGAAAGAACATATGCCGAGCATCAAAAGAAACTTATCACTATTATAACACATTTATAAGGTATATAAAATGATGGACACTGATGAAATATTTTTGGTTTCTTTTTAATCACTCGATCATTCATCCTTGACCATGACATGCTTGAGTGACTATGACTAAAGCAAATGCACTTAATCACCTAATTAGTGAGACAGTTGATTGGACACTGGATATGGAGTGATTTCAGCTTTTGAATTGCAAGCTTGAATAAAAGCAATAAAGAAAAATCACAGAAAGAAAAAAAAAAACAATATGCCACGTCTGTCAAGAGAGCATCGCCTTCGTGTAATCGGCATGTTGGAGGTTGGACTAGGGCAACGTACTGTGGCTCACCATCTTGGGTGCTCACAGCCAGCAATTTCAAACCTGGCGAGACGGTATAACCAGACACTCTGTCAACGACAGGCCACAAACTGGGAGAAGAAGAGTCACAACACCTCCCCAAGATCATGTTGCAGCACCTTTGTGATGTCAATTGTTAATCAGCACAAAAAAAGTCACTGCACCTGCTCTAAAACAGAGTTTGTCATTTTTTGATCACATCTAATGAATTTTATCCAAATATAAGTGATACGTTTCTTTTGATGCTCAAATATAAGTGATATGTTTCTTTTGATGCTCAAATATAAGTGATATGTTTCTTTTGATGCTCAGTATACATAATGATATCTAACCAAGAACATTTCACATGGGTACAGAGAGACAAGTTAGAAATTAAATAGAGCATGGCTAGAAATAAAACAATGTGATACAGTGAACTATAGAGAGAATACAAATGTCTTCAACATACTCTTTTTATTTGTGAAATTTACTGTGATGAACATCTGTATATGTCGAGAATTATCTGTTATTTCAAAGCCACTAAATATGGGGATCCATATAATCTAGAGTTATTTCAGCTATCATTGTGTGTGCTGAAAGAAAATTATTAGAAAAGTATAACTGTTATTACCCAAACCATGTAATCTGGAGACCTGATTGTGGCTTTAAAACACAAACTATACCAACTGTGACTAAGCACTGGATTAAAATCACTACTAGAAAAAAAAAAGCAAAACCAGTGAGAAAGATTTTAAAAGTACTCGAAGCAGCACAATTCAGGACCTGTGTTATAAACGGTCATTATCAGCTACTGCCTGGGCAGGCATTAAAGCAAGTAATACAAGGGAAATTAGAATTGGCATTGTATTTTTCTGAAAATGTTCTGGGGTAATATTAGTATTATTATAAATGGTGTAGGAAGCATCATATTTACACACTTGCACACTGGTTACACTGTGACAACACAGAGCAGACAGATAAAGGTGCCATTTATATTTTGTTCAGGAAGATACGACTACGAAGTTAAAGGGTACATAGGACCTTTTTATTTTATTGTGTTACATGTTCCCATGTGTTGCTATAACTGTTTACATAAGGTGTGTGTATTGTTTGAATTTATTTATTTAATTTACATTTTGACCACTTTTTTAAAACTTTTAAATTGCATTCCCTGCCTCAAGATGGCTTCACATGTACCCACAAGGACCTCTCAGAACTACATTTCCCACCATCCTCCTGCTCACTGGTAAATCCATCTCAGTTACATATGTGAGCATGGGATGATGGGAAATGTAGTTCTGAGCGGTCTATGCAGGTACATGTGAAGCCATTTTGAGGCAGGGAATGCAATTTAAAAGTTTGAAAAAGTGGTCAAAATGTAAAAAAACAATTATAAACAAGACACACACCTTACGTAAACAGCATAACACACACCTTGCGCACTAAAGCACAAGCAATTCAATTAAAACAATTCTGTGTACATACTTCTTTCTAGTGCCTACCTGCTTCAGTGTATCATCCATAAAAACAACATTTTAAAAACAGTAAATTAAAACGTGTAAGAAACTCTTTAGGAATACATTTTACATTTAGCATCCCAGTGTTACTTTTTCGGGAACCCGCTAAGCGAAATTTTTCTTCTAAACCTTGCAGTGTATCCAGTTCATGCTCCCTTCAGCAACAATGCTGAAGCTCTGATTGTAATGAGTGACGTATTGTGGGAACAGAAAACCAGCATTGTTGCAGGACGGAGCGTGATCTGGATACACTGGGATCCTTTGAAGAGATTTTTTTTTTTTTTTCTCCTGGTGAACGCTCCTGAGTAAATGTTGAGAAATGCATGTAATTTATCAAGGGTACTTTTTTTCCAGCTGCTACACTTAGTGCTGAGCTTACAGTGATAATTGCTTTGTTAGGTTGGATTTAATTGACAGAAGGTGCTACTTTACTGTATATGTATTTTTACTAAACAACATTTTAATGAAAGGTTATGTGTATTATAATTCTTATGTCACTGTTAAAAATACATTTTGTGAAACTTTTCTTTTACGTACAGTAATGCATTCATATATGCAACACGAATAACACATTCTTTCTACTGGACTATAAAAAGCAAGCCATGATAAGTTTGACTAATTCATTAACTGCTTTAATTATGAATAAAAGGTAGAGCAAAATGCAGACATACACCACCCAAACTGCCCAGTAATAATGGATTACCACAGCATCAAAATGGTAAATTAATGTACAAAATCATAACATGATTTTGTCTTGCTTTGTAAACATTCGTTTCTATTATCTTCCAAACACAAGTGTAACTTGCCCATCTCAAACAGTCAAGGCTTACTTTACCTGCATATTAAATCAACCCATTTGTATTATGCAGTAACTGTCACAGAAAAGTAATGGTATAAATTAATCATTCTACTGTAACTTTTAGCAGGGGTAATACATTGTCCTCATTATTTCATTTACTCAAGGTTCCAGTCCGTAGCATCTGCATAAACTGATGTAGATGCTACACAAAATATTTCTCTGCTATGGCTCACTGCCGGTTGGTGAGCCATAGTAACTATATCTGTGGGAGGGCAAAGAGAGTAAAGAGGAAATGACCTGAAGGATGTCAAGCAACCTCAGCATTATCACTCTAAACTTGATCATCAGCACAATTTCAAGTTGTAATGATGAGACTGACCTTTACCAATCCAACCAGTAGCAAAACTTGAGTCAGCCTGACATTGCATATGCCAAGCTACATTGTTTGAACTCAAACAGGAAACCAAGATGGTAAGCTTTTTTTTTTTTAAATTAGATTACCATGTAATCTACCACAGAGGCATACCAAGACTTTAAACAGGATAAAACCTATACTAACTAGTCAATATGGAGTGTGATATCTATTAGTTAAAGGCAGATAACTGACATTGTCTGTCTGAATTCGAAATTCTATTTAGTTCAGTATGTCCCTGAGTATAATGTTATCTTGAGATTTCTGTTTAATGTCACATGTATTATATTCTACTTTGCAATTTACCTGAATATGGTTCCCAGACTTTGAGGGGCAGTTACAGGACATAGAGGTTAGAAACCACACTAGCAGAGTTTCAATGAATATTGTGTCTTTTACATTGAACTAGCAGTTTCAACAAATGCTGTGCTCTCTTTTACATTGAATTAGCAGTTTCAACGAATACTGTGCTCATTTTACATTGAATTAGTAGAGACCTGGACTGTTTAATCTAGTATTGATCCCATTTACAATCCCAATGGCGTTTTATTGATTTTCTAAAAGTAACATCAGAGGTCGCTTTAACGCAAAATCTTGCATCCTAGATACAAAGTAAATCCATTGTACGGAAAAATATTTTGTCTTGCGTTCACTGGACGCACAGAATGCAAAGGGACGCAGACAAGCATATTCGTGGTAATCTATTACACTGCAGCAATGACCGTAAAATACTTGTTTGTTTAAAAAAAAAAATATATATATATATATATATAATAATAATAATAATAATAATAATGTTCTGCAATATAACAGCATTGATTAAGGTCCATTCCTGTAGGTGGCAGCAACAACCGTCATATTTGGCTTTGCCTAAGGATAGTTACTTTGGGCCTTGTCCATCTACATAACCAATCTCGAAAACCGTACTCAAAAATGTTTTAATTAATCCAGCTCAAACTTTAGCATCCACACTGAAGTACCGTTTCATGTTTAGTCAGGCGTAATGCGTACACACACTAATGCTATTAGAATAGTTTGGTTACAGTTCCTAGCAGCACAATGAACAGTGGAAATTAATACGATAGTATCCCACCATGCACCGTATTTTATTTTAAAATAATGTGTTATGCCCCATATTAACAGAGGTCCATATTGCTAAGATATAAAACAAGTATTTTGGAAAAAGTAAATGTGAACACACAAGTAGGGCTTGAAGTTTTCAGGTTTTATTTTTAAATCGGGTGACAAATTTAGCTGATTGTGTTTCATAATTAAACTCATTTGCAAAACAATCTTTGCTTTTACCTTCATATCTTGCCTGAGCCTAATTTTGGTCTATTTAATTATTTCAAACAGAGCTGACAAATTACATGAATTGTTCATCCCCGATTCTACTTTTAACTCGCATTTCATTTTTGCAGTCGCCTAATTTAACGTTGTGCTTTTGTTATTTTCCGCACTAGTTTAACAGGGCTGCCCTTACAGACAGCAAGTCAGTTGTCAATCGGAAGTTTTTTTGCTAAACAGTCGGCATCTTCAGGGGATGGTCACCCACCTGCATCTCAGCCATCTGTTTCTGATTACGAATACTACAGTGACCAAAGCAGTTGCAGTAGTAATGCACAAAAGCGCAAACAAAAAATAATTCTTATAATTTTGAATGGGAAATGAAGTATCCGTGGCTTTATTAATCGAGGCGGCAAGATGTACTGTGTGTGAAAGAGCTGCTGGGCAAAAAAAAAAAACACACACGGATGTAGTTTTTTTAAGAATCTTCACGTAAGACACGGCGATGCTGTTGCTGTTATTAAGAATGCAGAAAAATATTATAACACATGTAGATGAAGGCAACAAACAGTGTTTAGAATCCTGTCTCGTTGTCATGCGAACGGTCTACTCTTCGTATATATAACAAAGAAGAAAGTGTGTCTGTGTTTAGATGTATATCTATACACAGACAGATATTTTTTTTTTACTACATGCCATAGAGTTTAAACATTCATAAAAATGTAACAAAATGCAGATAGCCTTTGTGTTAATGTATATTTGATGGACAGGTCGCACAATTTTGGGCATGTGTGTTTAAGGAACACATGAACAGAAAAGCTAGCATGACCTTTGTAACATCCCTGACAATATTCTGTCTACATTGATATAGATTTTACTATATTTCTTTTTGGTACTTCTACATACATATAGCCAAATTCAATAATCATTTCTATCAAAAATTCCAACAAATGAATTGCAATTGAAAAATAATGTGGTCAGATGCATGGAAGTAGTAGCCTACTACCACCATTTAACTATCCTGTTTGTAAATAATATTTCAAATGCATCCTTTTACTTTTTTCTATAGTTTAGTGAAGATGAAGGACAATGTGGAAAGATAACAGCAAGAAAGTATGCCCTAGCAAAGGGCATTTAAATGTTGCTTTATGATATGACATTTTAATGTCAAATTGTGGCATTTGTCTCAATGTGTGTTATTTTTTTATGAATTTTTAATGTGGGGATACTTGGTTCTTTTTTAGCTGTAAAGGAATGGGCATGTCAATTCTGCCCAGATTTGTTTTGGATTCACATACAATAGAATACTATTATACATTTTATAATTTATAATCTATTTTAATAGATTATAAATTTTATAATTTATAATCTATTATTAGGCTTGTTGTAAAGTGTTACAATTGCATTTTTTTCTATTGGTGTGTCACAGAATTAACATTTGGAACGCATGTTAATTACTTTAATATAATATATATGATGTGATTCACCAGACAGGAAGAGAATAAGAACCAGACAGACCACTCAGTGGTATGTGTCTACAGAAGATCATATTTCAAATAAATGTTTCACAAGAGCAATAGAGCCATAATTACAACCTAAGTGAATCTGTATTTATGCAGTATATGAGAAATCCATCAGACAAATACAAATAATAGAACAAAGGTTTAAACACAACTACTGTTACGGTGCCTTCATTAATATGTAGTAGAAGTGTGGTCCATCTTCTACAGCTACAGTATACATGTTTGGACCAGTTTTTTTAGGTTTATTTATTTTTTTTAATTTAAGGTTCATACAATAAGGACTCAGTATGAGCCTTAAATCCACTAATTGGGTCAGTCCAGATCACAAGGCATATGTAAGTATCACACCTATTAAGTATCACACAGGCTGTGCAAAGAGGCCAAACTTTGCTGAGGACCCCGAGGGAGGCATCACATTGGCTCTGACACTCTCCAGGATCGGTAGCCTTGCCAACCTCTGCTCTGGATTGCTCAGCATAAAAGCGATTCCGGCTTTAGGCTTGTGAGATCGCAGGACGCTCACACGCGCTCAGAACGTCTGTGCTGTGTGGGGACTCGCTGCGGTGAGGAGAAAAAACATAACTGGACATTCCAAATTGGGGGAAAATAACTAAATAATAACTGGTCACTCAATTAAAAAATGCAAGAGAAATTGTTTTCTAACATTTGTTTATCAAGACACTTAGATAACTTATTGGAAAGACAAAGTTATTGGATGCCAAAGACTTTAAGACAAGATTTGTAAGTATACATAACATACTGCAACTTTCTCCTTATATCCCCAGATCCTCACTCTCAACATTGTGAGCTAAAATTGCCTTACAAGTTTCATTACAATTGGATAAACAGTGGTCTAGATATGCGTAAAAGTGTGATGCAAGTACAGGTGTCACTATAGTATAACTGTGCATCCCCATTGGAGGGTATTACGACAGTAGGCCCAAATAAACAAAACAGGACAGGATATAAATGAGGGAACTCTAGAAAATAAAGGTTAATTCTCTATGCAACATTAGTTTAAACTTATACAACATTTCAGATATACAGTAATAACACATTAAAACACCCATTTCAGTATAAAATTAGTTCAAAAGAGATGATAGAAAAGCATAGTTATGTACCAATGCCAAATGGATCAGCTAATAGCAAGAAAGGTGCAATACATTGCTATCGAAGTAAGCCAAGGGTGAGAAATATATTCAGTAAAAAAACTGACACTTGGAACACCAGCAAAATCACTTGACATTCAAACACATGCAGGTCAGCAGGGTATAAGTGCATCAATAGGCAGGTGATTTGCCATTTTCTAGAAAAATCATCAGGACTCTTAAAACTGCATTAACATGTCAGTTTAGGATCTCCCTTGTATAACAAATCAACATGGCTAAGATTGGTACAGATGAGGCTTAGGGAGAAATGATCAGTAATATGCAATGGAGCAATACACATGAGCTATAATAACTAATACACTGGGGGTTCATACAATGCTGCATTAATTGCATAACTACACTACATTTAATACATTATCTATTTGATTTATTTCATTTATAATAATTTCATACAATAAGTAAAACAAACAAAAAAAAACACAAGGGAGTTAACAAGACAATAAATGCCTCCTATACTCTTTAAAGTCAAGTCCTTTATCTGTCATAGAAATCTATTATACTATAGCTATTATACCAGCATTGTTTTTTCTGACTTTTTAAGGGTACAGTTTAACAAAAGATGCACCCTTACGGCCTGTAATAAAATATGCAATGCTCGGTTTTGACACCATTGCTTACTCCTTTTAACACTGCCAGTCGACATTAACGAAGCAGTGCAAAGCAGGCCTGTGCCAGGTTTACTTCTGTATTAAATTAGTCGAGTAGATCTATTACCCCTTACTAGGATTGTATAAACACAGCTTAAGGAATCTGTAAAACTAGAATGTAAAACAGATGCTTGTTTTACAGAATGGCATAAACAGTACTTGTTCTCAAAAATCATTGTGCTTTAAAGTTTTTTTTCTGAATTTATGGTTGATTTTCTATGATATACCGGTAAGTTATCTTTGAAATGAAATGTTTCCTTTAAAAATAAGCACAGATTCCGAATATTTAGAGCCTCATTCACCAAACAGCGGTAATGTGTTTTGCACGCAGTGAGCCCCTTTATGTGCCACGTCCGATTCATTTAAATATCATGAATAATGTTAATGTGTGGAGATGTATGCAAATCACGTAACAAAATACTGTGAGGAGGAATTTGATATGAAAACCATATTCCCGTAAGGGCGCTAACTTATTGAAACCAGGTGGTGTCACAGAACCAGCAGAACAGCTGCACAGGAGAGCGAGAAGTCAGGGAGAGAGTATTTCGGACCAGGCAGACATTACCAGGACTGTGTGAGGAGGAGGAGGAGGAGGTAATAACTAGATACAGACTGAGCACAGATCATACTAGCCTTATATGTAGGGCCCTGGAAAATTCACAATATCGTGAATTTCACAGAAATTGTGTATTTGACTGCCTACCGTGAAAAAATAGACATTTTGTTGCCGTGCATTTGGTTACTACGACAACGCGTTCAAACAAATACCAACTTCATGATTGGTGAATTCCTCATACTGCACAATGACGTAACATGTGAGCCAGAGGCAGGAAGCTTAAAATGGTTGTTTAGATATTGCTGATTTATTAGCTTGCAGTGTATGATTAACATAAAAAATCAGACAGCTGACAAATCAAAAAAAGCTAAATTAATTTCAACAAAAGATCGCGTTCAGAGCTACGAAAAGGGGACATTGCACGCAGATGGTGGGATTCTGTTTTGCTCATCTTGTAATGTGTCTTTGGATCATCTTAGAAAAAGTACTATTGACAAGCATCTTGACAGCGCAGTACACAAAAACAAGAAAATCAAACTTGAAGTTCAGGCTAAACTATTACCGAACAAGCAGGTCACAATCACAGGATTGTTTAAAAAGAGCACAGAAAGTGGAGAAACACGTAATGTCAACACATTTGAATTAGTGGAAGCCTTTAGTGCAGCAAACTTACCGATACAACGGCTGGTCAATGAAATATTACAATGTTTCTTAATGAAAAAAAATCCCTAATTGTGGAGCCGTGCCTAACAGTGACAAACTCAGACGAGTATCTCCCTGAAGTGTGTTTTAAAAAGCTTCGGTTTAGTCATTTCAGGTTTGTAGTCAACGTTTCTCCCGTGTTGAATATTTTGGGATTAAAAGGCAGCAAAATAGTCTATGGGAATTACATGGTCATTGCAATTCATGTGTCAGCATACATTTTAAAGGTTTACAAAACTCGAAAATGTTGCTGAATATGTCATTCTAGGTTGTTTTAAAAACATTTGTCTGCTTGTTACTTTTTTTGCAGCCAACACATACCATTTTAAATGACTCTTGTTTCCAGCAAAAGTTTGTTTCATTTTTAAAGATTGTTTCAATAGCAACTCGCTTTCCAATGTTACAATCTACTCGTACAACCTCAGACAATCTGGGATATATGAAGATTACGAGGCAGGTGTATATGCAGCACTTTTGGCTAAATTGATATATTTATATAGTCACCATGTACTTGTGATATTTAAGTTGACTACGCTTAAAATAGCTTTAACATATAGGAAAGAAACTGTAAATGTCCAATAAATGAATGTGCACAGAGTCCGAGTTGAGGTGCAGTCATAAATACAAACAATCAAATGACATCTAATGTTAAAAAAGTGACGTTTCGCCAACAGTCTCTTGAACTTTTAATTGACTGAGTGAGTGCTTTGCTGACTTTTGATTATTATTATTATTATTATTATTATTATTATTATTATTATTATTATTATTTATTTATTAGCAGACGCCCTTATCCAGGGCGACTTACAATCGTAAGCAAATACATTTCAAGTGTTACAATACAAGTAATACAATAAGAGCAAGAGATACAATAACTTTTGTTCAAGCAAAGTACAAGTGTGACAAACCACAATTCAATAATACAGCAGATAATAGTGATAGTTGCATCAGGATATGATTAAGTAGTGATAGTTACATCAGGATATGATTAAATACAAAATACTACAGGTTGAACACTTGGCAGATTACAGTATTCTGAAGTACAGGATTAAATGCAGTAAAATAGAGGGCAGATAAGAGCAAAATAAAGCACATTTAAATGAAGGGTGATAGTGTCCCAGGATACAAACAGAGGAGGTAAGGTGGTAAACCACCTTACCTTTTCTCTCGAGCATATATACTGTGTGTAAACCTCATGCATAGTTCTACGCGTTGTGACAACTGCAAATGAATAGATTTAGCTTGCTGTATTTGTGCATATAAATTAGCTTAGTAAATAGAGCTACCACTGGTTCATTTTTGAGCATGGTGTGGCTTCTGTGGCTTCCCTCTGCCATGTGGTAATTCTGGTCATTTACCGCTGTTTAGTGAATGAGGCCCTTAGTCTCTTTCTTTTCTGGCCACTGTACATGTGTCTGGGAACTGTATTCACCTGCATATAAAATATATGTTTTCCTATTTAGCATTTAAAAGTGTATCTTTTGGAATATATATGGTTGTATGGTGACCAGAAACACATGACCATTTCATTAAAACAATATATATAATAAAAAAAAACCTGAATCCACTCGCTTGCAATATGTGTTTGTGGTAAATAAGCAAGTGACATGATTCTTGATCCTTTAGGATTTCTCTGTGCCATCTTACTCCCCCTCAACCTACCCTACCAATTTACCCATCTGTCAACCGAATTTTTGGATTATTTAAATAATAAATATAATATTCTGCGTCAGGCCGTTTAAGTATATTCCATCTGCAGCGTTGGAATTAAGAAAAATGCTGTTTCTGTTTTTATTTGCTTCACAGCCATATTGTCTGTGATCAATAAAGCAAATGAGAATAATTGTAGTTTTTGTACAGTAGTTCAAAGTAACATATGTTAACATTAAAGAATGTACAGTGTTTATTGAAAGTACTCAACCCACAACCTTAACTGCTCATTTTGTTAATCATTACAGAACTGTGGAATTGACTGTATTCCCAGTCTGTTTTTCCTATAATATCCTGTGTTAATAAAGTGTTTTGTTTGTTTGTTCTAATGTTGACAACACTTGTTGTAATTGAAGGTTGTTGTGTGTAACTCTGTTGGTTTATTTCCCTGTACACATAACTATCCCTGAAGGGTATTTGCCTAATAAACAAGGCTGTGAGCAATTATTAAAATCAACATTATTTCTTTATGACTAGGAAACCCAATTATTAGTGTCTGCAAAACTGGATCTTTTTAAAATGAATGTGTGAAGTCTGCATTTTCTTTCCTTTTTTTTTAACAAATTGCTAACTGAGAATTTAAGGTGACCTAGAATGCTGCCTGTTTTTTTTTTTTTTTTTTTTTTTTTTAATTATACTGCAACGGTCAATGGGTACATGATAAAACTTAAAAACAGAATGTTTTAACGGACCATGAATTTATGAAACTAGAACAAGGACACTCTAAAGCTGTCACCAGAAATATTATGTGTATGCAGCAATAATCTAAACTTACAGCATCTGCTGGAAAATGGATTCTTTAGCTTTTGTCAAGATGGCAAAAAATACAAATATGCTGCAAAATATAGACAAAATAGGGGTAGTACATAGAGCCATTGCTATATCTGCGTTTGTACTCGTGCCCATGCTATTAGTTTATAAATTCGGATGTCTATTCGTCAAACCGGAAGTGGGCGGGGCAAAATCGGAAGTTGTTTAAAACTCGTTTTTTGACCCTTATTTACATGGAAAAATGTCCTGAGTGACAAAATAATGCAACAATGTGCAGTTTTCTATTCAACCCACATGCAGACTTCTCTTAATACTGTGCAGTCCAGTCCTGTGCTGTATTTTGTAACAAAGCTATACTATAAGTAGGGCTCTACGTTTTGGGGTTTCAAATGTATTGTTCCCACGTGCAAACCATTATCTCTGCATGCGTGCAAGCAAAATTTATAATATATACACTTGCAGTTCTGTCTAGTTTACTGCACTTTCTACAAAGATCTACTAAAAACAATAGAACTATTTACAATAACCATTAACAACAAAGTGGAATGAACGATAATGTAAAAAGTTTTTTTTTTCTTCATACGATTACAAAGCAGAGAAAGCAGCACCACTATCAAACAAAAGACGCAATCAAAACTATTTATTATAAAGAGCTACAGTAGTAGAACATTGTAAGAAATTATTAGTTTAAACTTATTATTTACAAATGTCTTATCTCACGATCAGACAGCTAGTGCAACGTAGCAATCAAAACGTAGCGATTAAAACAATTTAACATAAAAAAAAATCTGCAATGAATTTTCTGAGGCAAGAGTAGGCAAAGCGGAGAAATGATGCCTTTTTTAATAAATATAAATAATTGTGATTTTGGGGTGAAAAAAAAACATGTAAAGCAGTATCCAGCAGAAGTTTACACGGCAATGGAGGTAAGCTCTTCTGTACGTCCTGCAACAGTTCACCGAAAGAGAAAGGCGGAAATCAAGAGGAGTACTGTGACTGCTTTATTTGCAAAGAAACAAAAAACGGTGACTTCCATATTCCAAAAGTCCACTTATTAAATTTTGACCTCACAGAGACATTTGTTTGTGCAAATATCCCTTTTGAAAAACTGGACAACCAAAAGTTACGAAAATTATTCAGACAGAGTGTAGCAAATGGTGAAGCGATTCCTTCATCAGCCCAGCTGAGACGTGAATACTAACCTAAAATTGCCGAGTATCACAAGCAGGGAATTATGGAATTGATAAAACAGTCTGGTTGCTTGTCAGTGGTCACACTGACAAGTCGACTGATGCACAAGATCAGTATGGGTTATACATTGTATTTGTTTTGCAAGACCTAAATGGTGAACATGCACCTGACGTACTAGAACTGAAAGCTGTCCTTGCAGACACACTTTACCCACAGGCTGTTAATCACAACACCGTTACACAAGCTTTTGTAAAGTGCTTGAATAACTTGAATAATATTTGCTGTTTAAAATAAATAAATAATCTGTACACGTAATTTATAACATATTTCCGTGCACATTCCGCGAAATACGATACTTTACCCGTGACACTGCCGTCAATCTTAAAGAAAATTTCCGCGATTTTCACAGGGCCTTAGCTATAACGCTTTCTTTCTGTTTCCATCGCAGAAGCTGCATTTGCTGCCAATGCCATTACTCTCGCAGCCTACTTTTAATATTTATTTATTTTAGAGAGGCGGTTAATTGATCAGGGTGACGGTCGGATATGCGACGTTCCACTGTACTGTAGTTAGTTTTGTTAAGAATTAAAACAGTATCCAAAGTCAGTATTCAAAATTGCAAAATATAGTGCTCGATAAGGCCCTAATGTCATACTTCACTTGCAAATGAAAATGCACAAAAAGCAACTAAAGAGCACATATTTAAAATGATTAATGATTAACTTCTACATTTGGTAAATGAGGGAAAAAAAACAACGAAAAAAACAACAACAAAAAAAACGTGGGCTGTGATGGATAAACAAGTGCACTGTAACATTGAAGAGACGAGCTTTCTATCAGAAAACTGGTGACAAAGTCAGAAATCACATGTGACAGGTAAGTGCATTAATTTGTTACCGACATATATATATATATATATATATATATATATATATATATATATATATATATATATACACACACACACACACACACACACACACACACACACACACATATATACATACATACATAATATATATACAGTATATATATATATATATTATGTATGTATGTATATATGTATGTGTGTGTTGTTATGTTACATACATACTGTATATATATATATATATATATATTATATATATATATATATATAATGGGGATTGATTTTATTCTTAATACAAGGGCGGTAAAACACGACTGACGTGTACCTGGGTAACGGATATCCCAGTGCTGACTGTAGCATGTTGCTTCAGTAAAATGAAGATTGACACTGAACCTAAACAAATAGACGCATGACGCAATTTGAAGCTGAGCTTCAGAATATTTACTTCACTCAAAAAAAAAAATAATAAGATAGACATACTATGAAATAAATCAATACAAAATGAATACATGTTTTGTTCCAGTGAAAATTCTATTTCCAAAAGTTATCGATTGGAAACACTGACAAAGGGGGAATATTCCAATTTCTTAAACTGCATTAATAAAAAAGAAGCAACATTTTATAGATGTTAAGAACAGATTTACATTTCTTAGATTTTGTGTTTGGAGGTTTATTCAAAAGACCAATATTAGCTTATCATATCTGAGAAATGTCCTTTAAAATATGTAGATTGTTATGTTAATCCTAAGTGTGCACTGAATATGGTTTTCCACAATGAATAACTAGCTAAAAGTAAAGATTGCCTTGGAAGTTGGTTTCATTATCTGCATATGAATGTACTACCTACTAAAACACTGATCATTTCTATGGCATGTTTTTAATCAGTGTTCGGGACTGAAGCTTTAATATACCAATAATTTCCCTTTGCAGAAAGAACGATTTTGCTCCTGCATTAGCATACAATCAGTTAAAGTTATTATAGAAATGTTAAGGATGCTATATCAAATAAATTAATCCCACAATCATTAGAGAACCCTAGAAAATATCCCCGTATGTAATAAATACCTGTACTATACCAGAAACTTTAAGACAAATGGAGTGTATTTTTTAAATAAATTACATGCCTTTTGTGATTACAGAGTGTATGAAATTAGGCAATAATCGGTTGTTTATTTGTTGGTACTGCTCTCTGAACATGAGTGATATGTTAAAGTATGTGTTACATAACTGGCATAGTTCTGATATTTTAAACATACCATTTCAGTACCGTGGAAGCCGTATACATTATCATTTTGACATACGAAAGCCTGAAACCCAACTAAAATTAATACGTTATCACCAGAGGCCGATTTACTGTTGCTTTCATTCTCGATTACATTCCGTGAGTGATATTTCGCTCGTCTCTCTTGTTGCTGAATTATCCATTACATTCATGTTCCCTTTTTTATACTCAGAGCAGCTCATATACTTCAGCTAAGAGACTAATTACTGAGTTAGGCGTTGCAAGGCTGAATAATTAGATTGCACAGCATTCATCACAATCAGCTCTGAATCACTCACAAAACATTTTAATTTACAATTAGGTAAAATTAATATAAATAATTCATCTGGCTTTTTTGACAAGGCATTTGATCTGTAATTTGCCTTAATAAACATTTTAACTTGTCAGCAAAGTGAACATAAATTCTTGAAAACCATGGTGGATTTGGTTCTATGGCACATAGCCAACTTTCAAGATCAAAACCACAGCTACAGTACAGTATAAACCAGCCCAACAGTGGAAATAAATGAAGGTAAACAGTTGTACAATTTTAAATGTTTATCACCAATACCTCTTATCTTCAATAGTAATCTGTTGTCAAAATTGCAAACTCAAGCCCCTTTGAAACCTCTGTATATATAATTATACATACAGTAATGAATATTTAGAAGACTTTGGTGCAGTAGCTGCTGGATATGTTGCTGATTAATCTCATGTTATTCCTCCTCTGAGGCACAGTAAATCCAATTTACACCCTTTCCCAAGTCCAACTTAAAATATTGCAGTTCTGTTGGTATGCAAGTGTTAAAGGAAATGAAGAATTCAGGCAGTAAAAAAAAAAATCCAGTTGAAGCCAAAAAGATTCATTTAAAAACCGAAATATAAGTAATTACAATAAAGAAAATATAAGTAACCTCAAGACCTTATTTTTGTCATTCTCTCCTAGGCAGCTACAAACTCAGAATATATTTTACTTTTCTAAGTTACTTTGACATTTTCCAGAGTTGGGAGTGACAGACTACATTTTCACCTACTGTTACTTAGAATCTACGTACAGGATTGAATGTTTGGTCTGATAAGTAAAAAGTATGTTATCAAAAATGATTTCAAAAGAGCAGATGATAATACAGGGGGATTCTGGAGCTGTTCCTTTTGGTGCTGTGGGCACTTTTGAATCATATGATGGCTGGTTTCAGAGGGAATTTTGCCAGGATAGTCAGATGGCACCAGTCATCTTCAGGGGTTTGAAGACAAGTTTACAACCCCTCAAGGTGGCTCAACAGCTACCTGTTCCTCAAGATATCAGTCACATAAATGCGGTCTGAAAGATTCATTTTAGACCTCCATCAATCCAATACCCAGGTTCACATGCAATCCAAGGATTACAATCAGTTTCATTTGTATCCCTTTCACGGATAAACATTTTATATGTGATATATACATCTCATAAAGTGTATAATTGTCTTTCATGACTTCAGACATTGAAAGCACAGATCGCCTTTTAATGTGGTGTGTGAATGTCTTTCACTATCCATATTAAGGTATGTAGGGATTCCAGGGAATAGGTGAATCAGACAGATTATTTCCATACAGTGCATGCAGCCACAGTAACACAATACACATACTTTGCAAATACTATATTATTATATTATTATGATATCTTTTTTTTACCTGTTTAGTGGTGACCATGCAAAAAATCTCTCTCAATTGTCAGTTCAATGACAGATGGATAAGCAATTATATCCATGTACTATAATCTTTTTTATAAGGCCCACTGTAAACACAGGATTAGGCCATTCCAAAACAAAATGGTAATCGCATAAATTTTCTTGATCCAAACAGTTTGATGCATTTCCATCCATTTTTTTTTTTATTCACGCGCTTGACTAGCGTATAAATGAGCAAATAACCAACTTCGCTGAGCATTCTGGTTACCGTATCGCTTTGAATTTAAGACGCCCTCAAGAAGGGTTTAAGAAGCAGACCAAATTTACAACCCTCAATTTGAGGAAAAAATAAATATGCATTTACAAAGATACAACCTCAATTATGCTCTTGTATCGTACAAAACTGACCCGAAACAGTGTTTCTAGATTAACCATGGAGCTTAATTATTGTGCTCCACACTGTACAATACTTAAGATGGCGTCTCTGTCGTACACATACCACCACTCACAGTATCACACATCCTGGCAACAGCAAGCACGTCACAACACTCGATGGCATCAGGCAACATGTAACCCGGCAACCATAACAGCATTGAACATTACTTGGCATCAGCATTTCTGACCTGTCCCATCTGCAGTGTTCCGCGTTTACGGTTTATTACAAATTTTACCAAGAAATTACAGGATTTTTTGTTTTGTTTTTTGGTTGTTTTTTTTTTAAAACTAGACATCGGTTTTTACTGATTTATACCTGATTTGTGTCCATTTAATATTTTCCCAGTTCTATTTTCTAGGAAATACACAGTATTTTAATTAAAACGCTGTTTTACTTTGACTCCAACATTGTAATAAGCAGCTCTACACTGTATCCTAGGATACAGCAGACATTTTGACGTCAGAGGATCAAATGACTTTCAAGACATGGTTCTCTGTCACCTCCCAAACACATTACCACCTGATTATGTTGGCCAATCAAAGTCTGAGACTATTGTGGCAATTGCTCGGCATAGTAACTACTAGCATGATCAAAAACTAAGGCTGGGACCAAATCAAAACTTTGACAACCCGCTAATCGCACTTAACAAAAGATACTTACAAAATAAAGAAAACGCTATTAAATACAGTTTTGTTAAGTGTGATTAGCAGGTTGTCAAAGTTTTAATTTGATCCGGGCCTAAATTGAAATAGACTAAAATATAATATTTTTATTGGATGAGGAATGGGGAGAAAATGTAAATCAGTTTATGAATATTCATATTACATTGTACCTTTTAATAGTCCCTGTGGAGTTTGTTATAATAACCTTATAAATATCCCAATTATTACTGGCCAAATAAAAATACATCAGTCTAATAATCTTCGTTTGGCATTATTTCATCTTACATCACTGTCCAATAAAGCACCTTTAATTCATGATTTTATTGTAGATCAAAAGCTTAATATGTTGGCTCTCACTGAAACCTGGCTTGGGGTAGATGATAATGTCTCACTGATTGAGGCTTCCCCTTCAGACTACCCCTTTATCCAGAAAGCTTGTACCAGTGGGAGATGAGGTAGACTTGCTCATCTCCCACTTGGACTTTAGTGATGAAAGACTTAACCCCAATAGAACCTACCAGACCTATTCTGGTTATTTCCTGGTGACCTTAATAGGTTTAAATGATATATTCATGCATATTAAACCTACTACCTGTATTTTTGATCCTATTCCTAATAACTAAATTACTGAAATAAATAATTGTGTTCTCTTAATACCTATATTCTTAATGTTATTAATGGTTCACTTTCTTCTGGGCTAGTTCCATTGGGTCTTAAGGTAGCTGTCATAAAGCCAATGATCATGAAACCTATTAATTGGCACTGACTGGTTATTTATCAGTTTAAATTTTATTAGATCCAAGTGCTGCTTTTGATACCGTAGATAACTCTATCTTAATCAATCGCCTGCAAGAGTTTGTGGGTTTATCTGGAGTTGTTTTATCCTGGTTCAAGTCTTATCTTTCTGATAGGTCTCAATTTGTTTTAATTGGGAATGAAAAATCTACATTGTCTGAATTAGTTTGTGGTGTTCCACAGGGCTCTGTTTTAGGTCCTTTATTATTTTCTATTTATATGCTCCCTCTGGGTGATATTATAAGCAAACATGGAGTAAATTTCCATTTTTATGCAGATGACACCCAGCTGTATTTGTCTCTAAAACCTGGTGATGCCTCTTTTGGGACCAATATAGTATCTTGTCTTACTGGCATTAAGGGCTGGATGTCTCAAAATTTCTTAATGTTGAATGCAGAAAAAACTGAGGTTTTGTTAGTGGGTTCATCAAGCCAGCTTGATAAGCCTGAATCATTTGGCTTTGATTTCAGCAGACTGCCTTCTGAACCTGTACTAGAAATGAGAAATTTAGGTGTGATCTTCAACCCTACTCTTATTTGAGAAACATATCAAAAAGATTACAAAATTGTAAAACTTAGACCTATAATCTCTACATCTGACGCTGAAAGACTAGTACATGCCTTTGTATCCTCCAGAATTGATTATTGTAATGCGTTATTTTCTGGCATTCCAAAATGTTTATTGTCTCGTTTGCAACTTGTTCAAAATGCTGCTGCTAGAATCTTAACTAAAACCAGAAAAAGGGAACATATCGCCCCAGTGTTGGCTTCTTTGCATTGGCTTCCTGTAAATTTTAGAGTTGATTTTAAAGTACTGTTATTAACTTATAAGGCCCTAAATAACTTGGCACCAACCTATTTAGGAGAATACCCCATATACCCCCAATCATAACCTTAGATCCCTGAATATGGGATTGCTGGTAATCCCCAAGTATGTTAAATGGGGAGGAACGGCTTTTTGTTATAGAGCCCCCAAACTTTAGAATGAGCTACCAACACATTTGAGGGAAGCTGAGACTCGATCTGTTTTTAAAACCAGACTAAAAACATATTTGTTTGAGCTGGCATTTTTATAATATGTATGTATATATCTGTTTTAGTTTTTATTGTTGCATCGGTTTGCATTTTTTCTGCATTTTATATATATATTATTTAGTTACTGGTGTTTACATTTTAAATTTCTTAAACTTTTTTCATCTGACATGTTCATTTGCTTGTTTGTTGTTTTGTTTTTATAAATTTGACTAGCATAGCGTTGCAAATACTGCTGCACTGAGGTACATGTTCTTAATGACAGAATAAAAGAACATACTGAAAAATAAGAGCACATTAAACTAAAACATTAAAGTGAAGTGAGAGAAAACAATCCATTTATGCAGCTTTTACACACACTTTAATAAAAAGAGAGCGCAGAATGACTGTTAATGAGTTTGTCAGAGCGCTGTGCTTTGCTGGACAGACACTCTTTATTGCAGAGGTATGTGTTGGTGACTTAGGGCGACAGTATTGTCCATCAGCTAGAAGACTGCCTAAGGCCGACATCTTAATCCTAAATTTTTTACAGAAAATGGTGATGCTTTAGTTGGTAAACTTATGGAACACATTGCTGGTTTGCACCGCCCAGTTCTGTCAATTTTCTTTTCTTTGTATGATTTCAAGGTGAATAAACCTGGCTTGTTTTGTGCTGATGTCATGTTCATACCTTCTGTAGATACAATTTCCGTCAGCACAGCAATTGCCCAAACGTTCGCAAAGTACCAGTTAACTTGGGAAAATGTGGCTTCGACTTGCACAGATTCTTCATCATACATGCCAGGGACATTAAATGTAATCAGAAACCAGAACTGCTAACTTACACATCATATTCCATATGTAAAGTGTGTATACTGTGATCCCCCCCCCGCCAGGTTTTTACAGATGTTTCAATTTAAAACTATTTTTTACAGATTTTATCCCTATTTAATAGATAAAAGCTGAAAATGCGGAACACCACCCATCTGGTACTATTTGTTAGAAATGCTGTAATTGTAAATGTTTCTCTTGGAATTCCTCAGAAAGCTTGGTTTGTTTTTTCTCAGCAGTCAGTCACGTTGCTGTTTGTGTACTCGGGTAGTCACATCGTTTGGTGCCGATTTTAATAGACACATCACTATACTGTACTCGAATTTAAGACTCGGGATATTTTTGAGAAACAAGAATGGTTAAAAAAGCTTGTCTTAAATAGGAATACGGTATATAACCTGTAGCTGGACTGAAAATGGACCAAGAAGAAACAACGTATTATCAAGAATTAACAGAAATTGTACAAATGTCATGGGACCCCCGGCCACACAACAGTTTGGCCGGGGGTCCCGTCTGACTCATGGAGAACCCTCTTCTTAGAGGTAAATGAAGTGCAGCTTAACAAAGGGGTGGAGAAAGTGGAATCACTAACCCCCCAAAGACAGACCCCCGGCTCCCCGTTAAAGACTCCTGTATGTGTAGACAGACAAAGAACCGCCAATGCATATAGAAAACGAAGAAAAAGAGAAAACATTTAACACAAGAAAAAGGAAACATTTAACATGGTCCCTACTAACTATGTGTAGACCCTCCGCACAGTGGAGAGGGAAACCTTTGGTGGCCCTGGCGAAAAGGTCGTCCCCACTCCGGAGCAGAGGGTATTTAAAATGGGGAAGAACGAATTTAAGCTTCACGTGCTGATGAGGTCCAGCACCCCATATTTTTGATTAGATGCTGGTTAATTTTTGCTCTTGCTGTTGATGTGGCTGCCCCGATTCTGAATGAAGAGTATATAATTGCGGGGGAAGTCCTGCTCTGGAAACCAAAGTGGAGAGATGAGAAGTGAACCAATGCCTTGATACAACAGACAGGCAGGCTAGAATTGATGAACAGGGGGTCAGAAGATGAAATGGGTTTGCATTCTGCAATATATCTAGCATATGGGCATAGAGGAGAGTCAATTTTTGGAAAGCTGAATATATTGTGCTTGCTGAAGCTGATCCATTTTTGAAATGCGTAGGAAGAGAATAAAATGGGAATCAAAAATGTGCATGAGATCTGCAGCAAATACCAGAGTATAGGCTGCTTCTACTTGATAAAAGTATGATATGAACAGTAGAGGTGAAGAGTAATGTAAAATACTGTAAGGAAAATAAAATGCATATTTTCATGGTAGGCAGTCAAATACACGATTTCTGTGAAATTCGTGAATTTTCCAGGGCCCTACATTAAGGCTAGTATGACCTTTGTGCTCAGTCTGTATCTAGTTATTATCTCTTCCTCCTCACACAGCACTAGTAACGTCTGCCTGGTCCAAAATACTCTCCCGGACTCTTCTTCTCACTTTCCTGTGCAGCTCTTCTGCTGGTTCTGTGACACTGCCTGGTTTCGATAAGTGGTGCTTTTAACACACGCTGAGGCACCTAGTAAAGTTAGCGCCCTTAAAGGAATATGGTTTGCATATCAAACACCTCCCTTGCGGTATTTTGTGGCGTTAGTTGCATACATTTCCACACATTAACATTATTCATTATATTTAAATGACTTTAACGCAGTACTTTTTCCCCACGTGCTAGGTTGCCTGCCACTGGTTAGTGAATACAGCAGATGTAAAAGCACGCAGTAAAGGGGCTTACTGCATGCAAAACACATTACCGCTGTTTAGCGATTGAGGCCCAAATTGTTTTGTTTTTTTTATTATTGATTTGCGCATGATTAATCTTTGTGCAGTATTTAATGACCGGCCTTGGAAATTCAGCTTGTTAAATACAATGCCTACAAATATAAATGGTCAGTTATTCATTTTAGCATCTCCTAAAAATAATAATAGAGGAGGTTCCAAAGTGTATCTACTTCAATTGATAAGCAGCTCTCACCTAGTCAAGCTTTTGATTTCTGAAACTTTGAAATCTAATCTGAAAAGTGAGTCCTGTTCTGGTTTGAATGATGCAAACCATAAAGCATGAAGCGTAATTTTTAAGAATTGTATCAATTTTATTTGATATCATGAAAAGCTACTTTACTAAATTTAAAATACAACCTTTTACAAGTCTGATTAAGGTGGCTGTGTGGTCCAGTGGTTAAAGAAAAGGGCTTGTAACCAGGAGGTCCCGGGTTCAAACCCCACCTCAGCCACTGACTCATTGTGTGACCCTGAGCAAGTCACTTAACCTCCTTGTGCTCCGTCTTTCAGGTGAGACGTAGTTGTAAGTGAGTCTGCAGATGATGCATTGTTCACACAACCTAGTCTCTGTAAGTCACCTTGGATAAAGGAGTCTGCTAAATAAACAAATAATAATAATGATTATAGAAGGTATTTTTACTGAGGTTCCAATGCACTATCTGAGACTTTAAAACTGCCCAAGCTGTCAGCAGGAGACATTCTGGCTCTTGTTTATTTTGGTTGCTGGCAAAAGAAAAGAAAAAAAAATCAAATAGAGGGATGAGATATTCCAAAAAACAAATTCCATGACTGGCATTTTATCCATCTTTTTTTAGTTTCTGGCAAATTTCTGGCACCTGCTGTTATTGTTGCAAGCACAGGCATTTGAATATACCTTACCATGCTTTTAAATTAATAAAATAGTAATAAACAAATATATATTCTAGTTGGTAGTAGTACCAAAATTATATATAAAATTATTTTTTTATACACACACACACAGAATTATATCTATCTAATGTATCAATCTGTCTATTTAAATGGTGTTTCTGTCATTTTTTTTTTTTTTTTAGTTTACATCCTGGAAACTTTCAGGTTTTAGTCACACTACTTAGATCTTAATCAAAGGTCTTTGGAACATGTCTGTTTTCTGTACTGTCTTACTCCAATAACTTGCAAGCAACATAAAGACCCCTCTGCAACTGTAACATGTACATGTTTTGCAGAAGTGACCCCAGGGGAACTATACTGTTTGCAACTGTCAGAGTTTCTTTTCTGCAGCTAACAGCGCAACTGTCACTTGGACAAATTGATTTGTTTTTGCAGGTATAGTCTTAGCACAACTGCCCAGCACCTGCAGCTGATTCACTTTTGCTCAGGAAGAAGCAGATATGATCCAGTCCCTCTTGCTATTTCAATGTGATGGCACATCTGGGAATTGAATGCTTTGCTATATGGAGCTTTTACGGTACATTCAAAAACAATATTGTTTGGAAGACACGCCTGTTTTAAGACAGAACAGGACAAAGACATTTTTTATATACTTTTGCGATTAACAGGGCAGGAGCAAAGGTTGCATGGAATGGAATTTGCTGAGACCTTTACTGAAAAGAATATGGAAATGGAGTGCTTATGACTGAGTTAAAGGCCAATTTCCAAGGAGAAATGGGGTGAAAAGAGACAGCAGTTGGATTACAACAAGAAGAGGAGTCAACTGGTTTGCTGAGAACAGCTTTTGCTGAGGAGAGGATAGAATACAGGGAAAGAGGTATGCTGATTAGAGAGGCATTTACGAAGGTTTGGGCAGGGGCCCGCCCTCTGGCTCACTGAGAACGACGCTCACTGAAAAGCAAGAGGTGAAAAGGGGCATGTCCTGGGGATTAAACATGGAGATTGATGGTGAATAGACAGGTTATTGCAATTCTTTGTTTGTTGGTATTCCTGCCACTAAACTCAGAAGGCTTCAGTTTGTTGAGAACACAGCTGCCAGACTGCTTTCTCATACTCGTTGTTCTCAACACATTACTCCAGTGCTTAGGTCCTTCCATTGGTTACCAGTGAGGTACCGAATTGATTTTGAAGTTGCTGTCATAATTTATAAGGCCCTTCATGGATTAGGTCCATCCTCGCTCTTATTTGAACTACTAGCTCTGTATGTTCCTAGTCGTTCTTTGAGATCAGAAAATGCAGAACTTTTAATTGTTCCAAAAAGTGGTCTTAACTCAGCTGGAGCCGGAGCTTTGTGCTGTTGTGCTCCTCTATTCCGATTACCATTAGGTAGACTGAAACGCTGGATTCTTTTAAATCTAAATTGAAAACATTTGTGCTTTTAAATAATTGGTTGTAACTGGAGTGTATTGCACATGAGCTATTTTGTTTTGTTTTTGACTTTGTACAGCACTCTTTGTACAGATCCCTTGTCATGAAGGGCGCCTACATATGTTATTGGGTTGTATAATCTATTCCATATATACCTTTTAAAAAGCTTTTAAATGCATAGAAAGATATGTGAACTGAATCAGATTACAAATAATTTTCTACATGGATTTTTTTTTTTAAATATGCTGTCAGCCTTTCTAACAGAATAATGTACAGCAGGGCAATCCATTATAAGATTTGTAACCATATACATGATACATTATAAAGAAGTTCCAGAAATCTTTACCAGTAAATTGACAGCTAAGATTTTACAGCAAGAATTATTTGTATAACCCTTTGTCCTTAAATTCTTAATTATACAATTAGGCAGTGGGTAGTGAAATATTTATGGTAACACTTAAGTGACTAATCAGACTAGTCATCTAATCAATCACTGATGGCCACGTAAAGGTTGTTCAGGCTTATCCCACAATAGTATTAGGGCCCCTACAATAAGTTAAGACTTTCTTCTCAACCTCTACTTTTGTACGTCTCATAATTATTCTACATGGGCTTTCTTTAATCCCTCAATTTACAGATTACACTAATTTATCAAAGTCACACTAAGTCACTCACTAATATACATAATAAATAAAAGGAACAGACACCACCTGTCCATTTAGTACAAATATATTGTAGCGATCTCAGTTAATGTAGGCAGGCGTATCAGGCAGGGCGAGGCAATCCACACACAAGGCGGAGGGCGGGTGCGAACCCGGGACCTCTTGCACTAAAGCATAGTGCCGACACCACTGTACAAAACAGCCGGCTCTTTTGTAAAGAGTGTATATCGAGCTTATGGCTTCATGTGTGATTACGTCATCTACCAGCCCTGCTGCTGCCTTCCCCTGTGCACACTACAATCACCTATTTAGCCTCTGGTTAAATTGTAACAGTGGGTGATGGATATCTGTCAATTGTCAATCTGTATTTTAACCTCTGCAATTTTATTTCATTGTTGTACAATGGTAGAGCAGTTACATTAATTCAACTTAAATAACACATCGTATGCAGGGGTCAGCACAGTCATGTTACATGACGGACACCTTGCAAAATACTGACCTCATTAATGGACATGATCATATATCATGTCCGTTTGTATTACATACATTTAATTATAAATTCGGGCTTCTAGTTTTCAGGTTTTATTTTCCATCTCTCTCCCTCCCTTTAAACCTTAATTAATAGTTGTTAAACTGAATACTAGATTGTTTAAATTGGCAACGCACTACTATAAACTAACACAGTGGAAATTAATAGGCTGAATTCGGCAATTAAGAGCCAGAACGAAATGCAGGTTCAAATAGAATCAGGCGAGATCAATGCACGTTGTTTGTGAACTCAATCAAGATATGAGGGTAAAAAGAAACAACCTCCTTTGGTAATGAGTGTTTGATTAAGAAAGCGAATCGGCTCAAAATATGTTTAAAAGTGATAAAAAATAAAACCCTAAAACTAGAAGCCCTAATTATAATATAAGATAAACATACATCATAATGCTGTACTAGCATTACCAATGTTTATTCATACAGTATATAGAAAGCCGTGGGAAGAAAAAAACGATTTACATAAAACTCAAAAATAGCTCAAAATAAGCACTGAAAAATTAAATTAATAGTCCACTTCAAACTACCAACACCTCCCACCCCACAAAAAAGAAATACAGATAACTGACAGACAACTCACACACTTATCAAGTCAAATGATTTTACTCAATAAACAGTATAATTTTCCCAGAACTATGATGCATGAAGGTTCCTTTTTTCTACTGTGCTACTGAAGTCAACCTGATGCTGAGTTACAGAGCCAAGACTGGTACAGTACATCAGTCTTTGGCATTAAATTGACAGCACAGGCCTGACAGCACCAATGTTATTTAAAATGTGCTAGCTAATGCATCTGGTGAACCGATTTACTACTGAGGCTCTGCTAACTCAAGGGAGTATTAAATTGAAAAATAAAAAATGCCTTTGACTGATAATGAAGAGGGCACAGCATGAATGAGGTGTGTTCTGCAATGTTTTTCCAGTTGTCTTATGCAGATGCATGGACTTTGGGAGCTAATCTTTTCAGCTATAAACCTATGATAAAGCTTTGTATAATTTTTATCAAACTTTCAATATTTTTTATAAACGTGAAACTAGATTTTCAAAGTTATTTACAGTATTTATTATTATTATTATTATTAGGAAAAAAACACAAATTCTATAACAAACAAGAAACAACTTACTGTAATACGACTTCAATTAAAAGTCTGTTGTATACTTATGATTTGGTAACTCTACTGTTACCAAACCAGTAACAATTTGGAGTAAAGAGTTGTTGCAGGCACCACCGATGCATCTGGAAACTATCAACACCCTCCAAAATCTACATTTTAGTTCAGATCAATTTCAAATCACTTTTATTCAGACAGCTACATTTCAATTTCAAAAATATATGCTCAAGGATAAACACATTGGTGCATTTGGTTACCACACTTATCACTAGGGGGCAGACATGGGGCTAAATAACTTGCAATATGAACATTAAGAACATGTGGTTTTATTTCTTGTTAAATTAAAAACCTCTCTTAAAAATGTATTCCCATAGGAACTGTTTGGAAGTATTTGCAAATAAAATCTGAGAATAACACTGTTTTCCTTTAAGGGTGTAAATGCTTTTTAATGGGTGTAAACAATTTTTAATGTACGGTTCCAATTAGTATGAGAGGACACAAGGGAGCAGGATACAATTTGCATGAAGCATTACAAATCAATTTATAGGTAATGCATTTTGTGTCAATCCCTAAAAATCCAGGCCTTAGCATGCCTTTCACCTTTGATCATAAGTATACTGCAAGAACTGCAAAAAAAAAATCAATTTCAAGATACAGACCACACTATGGATTGAAAAAAAGCAGCCTTTTATCTCTGTGCTCTATTTGTACATTTACAGTCATAAAACTTGAACAGATAATAACACTCAGGCAAGCAGTAGCATTGAGCCAGTGCCAGACACAGCTCTGTGGGAGTTGAGTTACTTACAGGTAATACAGTCTGATGGTCACAGGAACTTAAAAACTACAGGGTATAGTTACAGATTCCTTGAGTTTTCTCTCTAAATGTTCATTCAAAGCATAATAGTTTAAAGCCCTTGTAAGAAATTAATTGTTGGAGGATTCAGAAGGGCTAGAGGTGATTTTTTTATGGATCACCTGAAATCGGTAGGACCAATCTGTCTGCAGATACAGGCAGGTAAAAACAGGGAATGCTTTATCATAAAATTCAAGTTTAGGTTAACAGATATACAATAGTTTTACTGTTCAGGATACAACAATTTAGGGGACAAAACTGAAGAAATGCAATACCAATGTACAGTCTAAAAACAGATGTGTTAAACGTATATAATCCCTGCTGTGTAAAACCTATACATATTAAACTATACATTATGACCTAATGTATGTCTTTGGATAAGATAACTATATATATATATATATATATATATATATATATATATATATATAGTTGTTAAAAGCAGAAATCTCAGTTTGGTCACAATTCAAGCCTGGTAATTTATGAACAAACGGTGAGTAGTCTCAAGTTGTTTCTCATTAGTTTAGGAATTGTAAATGTTGTTTATTTTGTTTCTGATCAAAACTGATAATGATTTAAGATCAGTGAGAAATACAAACCACAAATTACACTCAACCCAATATCATAGTAATTGTGAAATTAAAAGTGAAACGTAGGACCATTTGGTCTATGGTTATTACATTTTTTTTTTCAGTTTTCCCCAAGACTTTTTTTCCTGAACCAGAAGGTTAATTTAAATGGGGGCACTATAACAGTTCAGTTCATTTAGCTTGATAAATATTTTGATTTATTTTTTTACAGCCCTTTACAGACTTGCACTTATCTTCTGCAATGTGGTAGACATTTCCACAGGGACTGCTCATACAAAAATGACTGGCTATATTGATCAGCACCTTTATATAGTGTTTCAATTGCCTTATACATAATGCATTATCCTGCATTGTACACATAGTAAAAACACAATTGCTTGCAAGCTATGGCTCCATCTTTGCTTGTTTTTTGTGTTTGTTTTTTTAGAGCTACAGCCTGTCTGTGTTTGTTTTTGTTTTTGTATTATATATGAACATTCTCTTTGTGCAATGTTTGTTTTTAATGACTGAAGTTGCTTTTTAAATGCGTAATGTGAGTTTATTGAAGCCCATGTACGTGTTGACAAATTGTAGCACATTTGAAAAAACCTTTTAAAAAGCTTATCACTTAAAAAAAACTGTTTATTAAATAAAGTGTTTAAATATTAATACAACGTTGTGTATTTTTTATGTTTAAGCTAACAGCATTTATGTGTGTGGTGCTTTTGTGTCATTTAAAAATAAATGCAGAAATAAATACATTTACATTTATTTATTTTAAATTTTACCACAAAATATCCTAAGCTTTTTACATTATCACATTCCTTTTTACATTTCACTCCTGCATTTCAGCCGTGTAAATCAAACTGAACTGAGTGAGTGTTACCCTTACACCACTGGGTAATCCAACAGTGTGGATTTGCACTCAGTTGCACTTGACTGCAGGCATAAGTTACTTGTATCTGCTAAACAGTATCTATTTCACATTTAGACGCACTTAGCTAAAAGGGGGTTTAAGTCCATTTGTGATGTTTTATTGAAAGCTCTTTTAGCTAGACACACTTCCCTCCAAGTTGCATGTGTGTAACTCTTTGTTTAAAGGTAATGCCAGGTAAGCCCCCTTTTATGAATAGGGCCCAGTAGTTCTCTATATAGCCAAGAAGAAGAAACCTCAAGCCTGGCATTAGTGACCATTTTACCCTCAACTGTGTCTTCATTAGATTTGGGCACAACATTAAGTACTCTTAATCATGTGTACCATGAATATGCAAATTATTCTTCTTGTGAGCGACTACAACTCTACAAACAAATGCTTGTGTGAGCATAAAATGTTTATTAAAACAGACAGGACAGCAGGCTATAAAAAAATCATTTTCCAAATCAATTTGCTAAATTAGAAAATTAGACTTTCTGAAACATATATGCGTCGTTATATGCAGTAAAAAATTAGACTGTACATGCAAGCTTATTTGATGCAGCCTCTAAAACAGGAAAAAGGCTTAACAAGCTAAACAGGGTTACAGCTATCAAGGAATCTAGAAATAATTAAGAAGAATGACTGTAAAATGGATAACGACATGCCAGCTAGTTATATTTGCATGTTGTATTCAGTTTTATCTTTTATGAAAAATGTGGTTTCATTGTATATGTTCGATATTGCACCTGGGTGCTTATTTTTTACAATCTTCTCTTTAATATTTATAATTATTATTATTTGTTTATTTAGCAGATGCCTTTATTCAAGGTGACTTACAGAGACTACAGTGTGTGAACTATGTATCAGAGTCACTTACAACAACGTCTCACCCGAAAGACGGAGCACAAGGAGGTTAAGTGACTTGCTCAGGTCACACTGAGTCAGTGAGTGAGCCAGGATTTGATCCGGGGACCTCCTGGTTACAAGCCCTTTTTACTGAACCACTGGCCAACTACTTTTAGACTTCTTGTAGACTTCACAGAATAGGGTCAATATTCTGCTGGAATGCAAACTTACATCCAATAAGCCATATAGCACTGAGTAACAAATGAGAGTGCTATTTTGTTTTTGATATTTTGCAGCATTGATTGATCCTTCTACAATACAAAGGTTGCCAGTGCCCGAGGAAGAAAAAACAAGCCCATACCATCACACAACCTCCACCATGTTTAACACTGGGCATGATTAACTTTAATTTAAATTCTCTTTAAAGAATTCTCTTCCTCCAAACATATTGTTGCTTTCTTGGTGACAAAAGTTATATTTTGGATTCATTTGACCATAAAATTTGGTTGAAGAAATCATCAGGCTTCTTCAAGTATCCAATGGAAAACTCTAATCACTTTCTTTTGCGTATTCTTTTTTTTTTTTGATCATTGAATTGTTCGCTCGTGAATGTTGACCATCTTCTCTCAATTCTTGTGTCAGATATTCTGCAGTATTCTGAGGATTTTGCCAGGCTGCTCGAACGATTCTTCTTCCAGATTTTGCAGAAATGCTTTCTTGGTCCTCCACACCTGGAGCTAGTTGCAGTAGTTCCTGTACTCCTGTGTTTGTCAATAGTAGCCCATCCAGTACTTTTCAGTAAACCAAGTCTTTCTGCTATTTTTCTGGTAGTTTCTCCTTTTTCGTTTGGTTGTATCACTGCCATTTTGAGACTGTTGCTGTACTCATTAGTTGTAACCATTTGTGTTGCTTTTTTAAGCACAAATTTCAAATTTATTTTTCAGCATTTGATGGTTATGTATTTATTTATTCTATAATTGCCCTCAGGTGTTGGTTTTCAATCATGACAATTGTCAACGATTACGAACGAATGGGTTTCATACGAAATATGTTGATTGCTCAAATACCTTTGTCAAAGTATTAAATTTGTTTTTGCATGTTGTTTTTTTATTTTATGTATGTTATGTAATAATTTGTAGTTTCATTATAAAGCTGAATCTCTACTTTTAATTTATATATTTCAATAGAACAATTAGAAATTAAAGAAATCACTTTCTTTGTGGTTTTTCTGATTTTTTTTTTTTAAACTGCCCAAATACTTTTGTCTGTTACTGCATATCAACTATTGCATCTACTTACTCTATAAAAGGCTAAATGTGTATATTTCCGTATATTTCCAAGGTCATTTTTCAATATGAAAGTTATGCTTTTTGTATACAGCGTCTGAATTGTATCCTAGGGTTTTTTGGTTGCCCACATAAATGGTACCATAATATTTCTTATTCATCTTATGACAGCTGCTAACACCAAATTAAATGTCTCCTTGCAGTACCACGGCTTTGACATTTAAAAAACTGCAAGGTCATACTGAAAGCCCTGATTTCAGAACTCAATAGAAAAATTCCCATCAGAATTTATACAGCCATGGTACTCGGTTTAGGCCATTGGCAACAATGCCACCTGTCTTGAAGATAAAACATTAATTTAATATTACTATCCTGAGATAAGGAATGGAGCTTAAAGACTTAAGCGTTGGTGCAATATATAGCTCTCTACGGCAGGGCTCTATGCAGTGGTATTAGGGATTGTCTTGTGATTTTATAACAAATCTAAATGTAACAACATGTCTCCGCATTATGTAGCTCCACAAGCATAATTTTACTGTATTTTTTTGTAGAATTTGAGGCTCCAGTGTAACAAAGTGCATATGAAAAAACTGCCTGTCTCATAAGAACATTATGTTGTAACAAAAATATGATGTTATCTTGTATTATAATTACGTTTCTATGCATGGTTTAAGTTCAGTCTCCAAAATCACGACAATCTTGGAACACATTTGACCTGATAATCTTATCTGTAAGAATATGTGCAAAGTGTACAGAAGATATATCTGACTTAATAAACGGAGTCATGTGTTTCCTACACTTAAAAGCTTACACTGTTTAATATATTAATTGTGATTTTACATTGTTTAAAACTTGTTGTATATACACTGCAAATGATTACAATGCTCTGGACAGGGGAAAGTCCATAAAATATTTATTGGATGTTAAGGTCTTCCTTTGGTACACTATATTTACAGGACACTGACTGCCAACTATACAAATTAGCCTGAACTGGAAATGTATCCAGGATATAATCTATTAGCACAAAGCAATATATTGGGTCAAGAGCTGGTAGGCGTTAACCTTGCACAGACTGAAATACAGCACAGCTTTACATTTGAATGAAAAATACAGATTCTAAAAGAGCCAAAATAATTCTAAGTTCAATTACAGTATCAAGAAGCATCTACCAACTGCGATTTCTGCTGCTTTAGGTGTAAAAGTCTTTACCTTATCCTGCCTGCCAATCTTAATTAACCTGTCACATTGTTATTATTAATGTGATTATTGCCAGTGTGAATATTATATTTTGTATGCACGGTCAGTGCTATGTAAAATAACCTACTTTAATAAAATGAGTGCTTTAGCCACCTGTTAATATATTATTAATAGTATCATTTTCAACTGTGAAATAATAAAGCACTAATGGATATCTTAAATGAAGCATGTTAGCTGTAAACTTCACCACTGGATTACAGTACACGTGCAGTGATTATATCCATGGCATTATGTCCCCCTACCAAAATATAATTTAACAAGTTTTTTGAGACTGAACAAAAGTATTACAAATTAGGGGTGTAAATCGTTCAGAGTTTAAACGTTAATAAAGTGTCAAATGTTTTTAATTTTGCTTAATCGTTTAAACTGTCAAAAATGTGCAGGTCAAATATTAAGAAGCGGGTGTCTGCAAATAACGGCTACTCAGTTTTTTTTTTTTTATTATTATTACTTCCTACCTTTGTCACGTGGCATCATTGTCATTGGATATTCACCTCCCAATGTCCAGCATGCTTTTGGTCATGTGACTAGTCTGCTTCTACTGAACCTTGACCTAGCGTGGAGGAGGTGGGGCCCACATGCAAGCGAAATGTTAGGAAATGCGATAAAATTCAGGCTGAAAACATAACGTTGATTACTGAGACTATTGCAAATGGCATGCAACCAATTTCAATTGTGTTGAGCCAGATTACAGAAGACTGTGACGGCGTCTACATGCACAAGTCATGACACTTTTCATTACGACCTGCTTGCCGTACTTTTCAGGAAATGAGTTGCTATGCAGTTCTGATTTAGAAAAAAAAAAATCGTCTGTCCTAATGCAGACTACTCAGTTCATAGTCATTTAGGGGAGGGGATATTTAAACGTACGTGTCTGTTTACTAAGTAGGAAAATGTGTTGCCATGAAGATAAAAACATTTAACAAGAGAAATTAATTCAAGTGTTGTCGCGCACATTCTGAATTATGCCACGCATATGTTACTTGTTTGTGGTTACCTTTCTAACACACACACACACGCACGCACACACAAAATTATATCAAATATAATTTCTACAGTTTTACTACTTAGAATTTATATTTGTGTGCGTTTGTGGAACATCTAAAAGTTACATTTCATTAACACTAGAACAGCCTTTTCTATTTTGGATATAACATACAATATTCATATTTTATATATATATATATATATATATATATATATATATATATATATATACAGACGTGCTCAAATTTGTTGGTACCCTTACAGCTCATTGAAATAATGCTTCATTCCTCCTGAAAAGTGATGAAATTAAAAGCTATTTTATCATGTATACTTGCATGCCTTTGGTATGTCATTGAATAAAGCAAAGAAGCTGTGAAAAGAGATGAATTATTGCTTATTCTACAAATATATTCTAAAATGGCCTGGACACATTTGTTGGTACCCCTTAGAAAAGATAATAAATAATTGGATTATAGTGATATTTCAAACTAATTAGTTTCTTTAATTAGTATCACACATGTCTCCAATCTTGTAATCAGTCATTCAGCCTATTTAAATGGAGAAAAGTAGTCACTGTGCTGTTTGGTATCATTGTGTGCACCACACTGAACATGGACCAGAAAAAGCAAAGGAGAGAGTTGTCTGAGGAGATCAGAAAGAAAATAATAGACAAGCATGGTAAAGGTAAAGGCTACAAGACCATCTCCAAGCAGCTTGATGTTCCTGTGACAACAGTTGCAAATATTATTAAGAAGTTTAAGGTCCATGGAACTGTAGCCAACCTCCCTGGGCGTGGCCGCAAGAGGAAAATCGACCCCAGAGTGAACAGAAGGATAGTGCGAATGGTAGAAAAAGAACCAAGGATAACTGCCAAAGAGATACAAGCTGAACTCCAAGGTGAAGGTACGTCAGTTTCTGTACGCACCATCCGTCGCTTTTTGAGCGAAAGTGGGCTCCATGGAAGAAGACCCAGGAGGACTCTACTTTTGACAGAAAAACATAAAAAAAGCCAGACTGGAATTTGCTAAAATGCATATTGACAAGCCACAATCCTTCTGGGAGAATGTCCTTTGGACAGATGAATCAAAACTGGAGCTTTTTGGCAAGTCACATCAGCTCTATGTTCACAGACGAAAAAATGAAGCTTTCAAAGAAAAGTACACCATACCTACAGTGAAACATGGAGGAGGCTCGGTTATGTTTTGGGGCTGCTTTGCTGCGCCTGGCACAGGATGCCTTGAATCTGTGCAGGGCACAATGAAATCTCAAGACTATCAAGGCATTCTGGAGTGAAACGTACTGCCCAGTGTCAGAAAGCTCTGTCTCAGTCGCAGGTCATGGGTCCTCCAACAGGATAACGACCCAAAACACACAGCTAAAAGCACCCAAGAATAGATAAGAACAAAACATTGGACTATTCTGAAGTGGCCTTCTATGAGTCCTGATCTGAATCCTATCAAACATCTATGGAAAGAGCTGAAACTTGCAGTCTGGAGAAGGCACCCATCAAACCTGAGACAGCTGGAGCAGTTTGCTCAGGAAGAGTGGGCCAAACTACCTGTTAACAGGTGCAGAAGTCTCATTGAGAGCTACAGAAAACGTTTGATTGCAGTGATTGCCTCTAAAGGTTGTGCAACAAAATATTAGATTAGCGGTCCCATCATTTTTGTCCATGCCATTTTCATTTGTTTTCTTATTTACAATATTATGTTGAATAAAAAATCAAAAGCAAAGTCTGATTTCTATTAAATATGGAATAAACAATGGTGGATGCCAATTACTTTTGTCAGTTTCAAGTTATTTCAGAGAAAATTGTGGACTCTTCGTTTTTTGTGGAGGGGTACCAACAAATTTGAGCACGTCTGTAATATATATATATATATATATATATATATATATGTATATATATATATCACACACACACACACCTGTTGTTATCTCTACTAGACCTGGCAGCCACCAATTCCTTCGTTTTGTACAAGATAGGAGAGATTTCATCTTGAAGCCAGCCAAAGCTCTTCAGCAGAAACATTTCGATCAGAAAGCTGCAGGCTGCAGCAGCTCAACCTAGATTCTGTGCTGCGAGGGACACACACGCAAGATAAAATCATATGTTACTTTTGTTTTTACAGTTTTGTATGTGCATATACCTGTTCACACACTAGTTTCTTTTGAAATGTTTATTTTATTATAGTAGTGCTTAATATGTAATAAGTTAGAAAATAAACAATTTTCTGTTAAATTGTTATTTTAAATACAGTGTTTCGGCTGTGCAGATGTTTGATATGATGTGCTTGAATACAGCTTTTGAGTTGTATCCGATAGCTTGTCTTTCATTTTAATATTGATGGTTGTTTAAAATGTACCAGCAGTTGTAGGTATGAGTATAACCACGGCGGTTCTAGTGTTGAAGTAGTCCATAAATGTAGTGAGATTTCTGGCATCTTCCCCTCTGCCTTCAAAAAAGCCTCTATCACTCCCCTCCTCAAAAAACCTACCCTCGACCCCACCTCCCTCCAGAGCTACCGTCCTGTCTCCCTCCTACCCTTCCTCTCCAAAACCCTCGAGCGGACTGTACACCAACCACTCTCTGCTTGACCCTCTCCAATCTGGCTTCCGCTCTGCTCACTCCACTGAAACCGCCCTTCTGTCTGTCACCAACTCACTTAAGTGTGCCCGAGCTGCCTCTCTCTCCTCTGTCCTAATTCTCCTCGACCTCTCTGCTGCCTTTGACACTGTTGATCACTCTATTCTACTATCATCTCTTGCTGACCTGGGGATCTCTGGCACTGCTCTGGCCTGGTTCTCCTCCTACCTCTCCAACCGCACTTACCAGGTAACCTGGCGTGGAGCAACCTCCACACCTCACCCTCTCTTGACTGGAGTCCCCCAAGGGTCAGTCTTGGGTCCTCTCCTGTTCTCTCTCTACACCCGCTCCCTGGGCCCCCTCATCGCATCCTATGGTTTCTCATACCATTTCTATGCTGATGATGCTCAGATTTTCCTCTCCTTCCCCACCTCTGACTCCACCATCTCCTCCCGTATCTCTACCTGTCTGTCTGCTATTTCCTCCTGGATGCACTCGCATCACCTCAAACTCAACCTCTCTAAATCTGACCTCCTTTTCTTTCCCTCCTCCTCCCCCTCCTCTGATCTCTCTATCTCTGTTCCTCTGGAATCTACCACACTCTCTCCCTCTTCCTCAGCTAAGAACCTTGGAGTCACCCTGGACCCCTGCCTCTCTTATTCCCAGCACATCTCCACTCTGGCACGCACTTGCAGATTCTTCCTGAGCAACATCCGAAGAATCCGACCCTTCCTCACCAACTATGCTACCCAGCTCCTGGTCCAGGCCCTGGTACTCTCCCGCCTAGACTACTGCAACTCCCTCCTGGCTGGCCTCCCTGTGTCCGCCACCCGTCCGCTCCAGCTCATCCAGAACTCTGCTGCTCGCCTGGTGTTCTCTCTACCTCGCTTCGCCCACGCTACTCCACTACTCCGCTCGCTCCACTGGCTCCCGATCACCGCTCGCATCCAGTTCAAGACTCTTGTACTAGCCTACAGATGCCTTGACCAGACTGCACCCAGCTACCTCCAGACCCTCATCTCTCCCTACACCCCCACTCGACCTCTCCGCTCCGCCTGCACTAGAAGACTGGCTCTACCTCCGCTACGCTCCCCTGCCTCCCGAGCCCGCTCCTTCTCCACCCTTGCTCCGCAGTGGTAGAACGACCTTCCTACAGATGTCAGGACTGCCCAGTCCCTGACCACATTCCGGCGCCTCCTTAAGACTCACCTCTTCAAACAGCACCTGTAGAACTCCTCTGTTGTATCCTGGGACACTATCACCCTTCATTTAAATATGCTTTATTTTGCTCTTATCTGCCCCCTATTTTACTGCATTTAATCCTGTACCTCAGAATATTGTAATCTGCCAAGTGTTTAATCTGTAGTATTTTGTACTTAATCATATCCTGATGTAACTATCACTACTTAATCATATCCTGATGTAACTTTCACTATTATCTGCTGTATTATTGAATTGTGGTTTGTCACACTTGAGAATTATTGTATTTCTTGTTCTTATTGTATGACTTATATTGTAACACTTGAATGTATTTGTATTTGCTTGCGATTGTAAGTCGCCCTGGATAAGGGCGTCTGCTAAGAAATAAATAAATAAATGATCTTGACTGCTGAAACCTCGTGAGCCACAAGCATGATTCCTGCTCCGGTTTACATGGGTTTTTGCAGCTATTTTTATCGTGAGAAAGCGATTGACCCTGCCCTTAAAGTTACGCTGCCAAAAGGATGTCCTTTTCCCGTTTCACAATGTATTCATGTGACAACGTCACACAGTCATGACTGTAGAGTCGACTTTCAAGTGCATGTAAACCCAGCCTGTGTTGATCTTTTGTTAATACATACAATAAATAAACCTAGCAGCAAACCTAAAGACATTTCATAACGGGAGCCTTCTGAAAAAATATTTTACAATATTCAATGTTAACTGAAAATAACAGCATGCGATTATGAAGAAAAGTGTGTATCTTGTTCGCTCTGTCATTTATGTAAAATGGAACTACATTTTAGATCTTATATGATCAATCTTATATGATTTAAAAACTTTAATTAAAATAGCTATGATGTATGAAAAGAGAACAAAAATCAGCCAAGTAAAGCTCAAGGCTAATGGCCACAAATGATCTTTGAAGGGATGTGTTCTACTGAAGTCAGACGGGTTCTAAGTCTGAAGTATATTATAAGACATCATCTTTTATTGCGATCTGGTTTGATAAAGCAAGGCTAATAAAACAAGAAAAGTAAAATGTTCTCAGTGAAGGAAATGAACAAAAAACTAAAGAATGACAATTGCAAATCATATGGTAGGGGTTCTTTCCAAAATAAAACAAACCATATTAGTATAAAACCATAAACTACTTTGATTCTTATGTGATATTTAATAAACAAGAAAGGATATGCAATCTGTTGCAGACAGAACCAATTTTAGAGCATGTCTTTAAAATTCTTATCATCAGTAGTTATATGATGCCGCCCTTTGATCTTTCATTTGAATAATTTTACAATTCAACTAAAAAGTGTAAATTTATATTATCCCGGCAATGACATTTTGAATTAATATAAAAAAGTGGGTTGTGCGGGGCAAAGGGACAGTGGTGTTTCAAATATCCAAGCAGCACAGGTACTGTACACCTCCCGCTTTTTGAATAGATGCAGGTCATTAACTAAGAATTTAAGTTTATTTATTAATTAACAGGCTATTGAGTGTCTAATTTTCTCATTCAAATTATAGTCATGCAAGGTCATATTTTTTTAGGCAACACAAAATATTATTACATTTGATTGAATAAGACTGAATTTGTGTGTAACAATTTTGGGGATGATTAAAGATAGTCAATGGTTATAATAAATAATTTCTTTCTTAGCAGACGCCCTTATCCAGGGCGACTTACAAGATATCACATTATTTTTACATACAATTACCCATTTATACAGTCGGATTTTTTACTGGAGCAATCTAGGTAAAGTACCTTGCTCAAGGGTACAGCAGCAGTGTCCCCACCGGGGATTGAACCCACAACCCTCCGGTCAAGAGTCCAGAGCCCTAACCACTACTCCACACTGCTGCCCTGTTCTGCTATGTTTGATCTCACCTTAAGTGGCTGTTACTGTTTGCTATTGCATAAATCAATAAACATTGATCTTGGAACCTTAAACATGATCTTCACAGCAAAACTTAAAATGCAAAGCTTTATAAAACTGTATCAAGAACTAATAAAATACAGGCCTAGGGTCACACAATAATAAGCTTTATGTGGACAAAAAAAATACATTTACTTGATACCTAAATCAAAAAATTGTTTCAAAATGTGAACATTATTAATATTTCAGGCCAGACACCGTTGTGAATGATGACAGCTCTTATCAAGAGCAGAAGACATTCATAATAGCCAATGATTACTGCCAGTGCTGGTCCTTTTTAAATTAATACATTTGAGGACTTGGTGCAGCAGTGTGTAATTGTTTTGATAAGCCCATATTGGGCTTTTATCCACATAGAGTCAAATTGGTATCAAGACGGAGGGAAGAAATCATTTCTATGCGATAGATGTTCAGGGTAGAAGTGAAATGAGATGGACTCGCCCTAGTTTGTATATTAGAGTAGATTTGTTAATTGCAAAACTACCTACAAATGGCTATAACTCCAGTCTGAAGCACCAGAATGATAAGAGTATGGCAGGGGTAGTCCATTGAGGCAAGGCTTGATGTATATTAATAGGAAACCAAAATGTGTGTTTGAGCTTCTCTTGATAGTGCTATTTTCCCATTTCTATATAGCTTCTGTCCTTCACACTGAGTACTATTGCAAAACAGCATGTTCAACTGCAGCTAAATAAAGGAATGCAACATATTGGTTGTGTTGGTTCGAAATGCAGTTCACTAACCCAGCAAATTTGTTTCCCTAACCTTTTTCTCTTCTTATTTAGGTGAAAATACTATTTCATTCATACAACATGACAAAATTGTATAAAGATATAAAACAGCATACCTCGCCAAGTCTATCCATTCTTACTTTTTTGAGCAAGATACGATTTAATTGATTTACAGTAAGATTGATAGTGGAGTGTAAACCATAACTGGTATAGATGCTTATGCTGTCAGTTGTAAGAACCTGATGATTTTGTTACTTATCAATCACCAAGACGATCATCCATCATAAATCCACCCTGATAGCTTGCTCGGTTGTACACACTGCCCTTGCACATATCATAAATACCAAAAAAAAGTGTTTTAGATCTACCTGCAATGTTACCTTGTCAGTTACATTTATGTGACCAAATTCTTTGTTATTGAAGTCCCCTGCAACTTTCTATTGTAAAAAAAAAAAAAAATTATATATATATATATATATATATATATATATATATATATATATTCCACATGATCCTGCAGTCAGTGTCTTGAAATGCTAGTAATGTACTCATTGTTTAAGCATTATTGAGTCTGTTATAGTTCTGGATCTAACAGAGAATACATATGTTTGAGTGTCACACCAACTCCTCTTGTTCCTGAAAGCTGTAAGATTTATATAAAAAAAAATTTAAAAACCACACACAACAACCTAAAAACTGATAGTAGTTGTCTATGCATGACAATGAGCAGACAGCCATAAACAAACATTTTTCTTCACTGAAAAGCAGTTTTAAGCTAGTTTTCCTTCCCTTTTCAGTCAAAAAATACTGATGGATTCTATCGTTAATTAAAAAAAAAAATATATATATATATATATATATATATAGATAGATATATATATTATATATTATATATATATATATATATATATATATATATATATATATATATATAACACAATAACTACAGACAGAACATTAAAAAGGCAATTTCATGCACACTGGGGTCTAAAATGCCCCTAGAGATATGTGGGAAATAAGGCCACATTCTAAGTGAGATGCTTCACAAAAGAACTGCCAGCGAACTTATTTTAAAATTCCCACATTCACCAATAAATGGATGAATTTAAAATATGTTCTGAAAAAAATACAAAACCAGACCTCTACAGTTTTTCTTTTTTTTTTGACAACCATGGTAAATATGCAACGTTTACAGACATATATATATAGTTACAGTTGTTAAGTATAAATTGGTAGAGTGGAAAGGAGATATTCTTCCAAAGTCACTGATGTCTGTCACTATTAACAGATGTAAGCTGTGCACAAACTCAATCTTAATAAAACATCAGTAAAATATGTCAAAATCACATTTCCTGTCGCTTATTAGCACCTGCACTATTATCACTTGAGCCCTTGGTCTCAGTTTGGCTTCCCCGAGGCACAAAGCAGCTGCAGCTGAACGGAGGAAGTTGGTAGTTACTGAAGGGCAAAAGCAGGAGGAGAGGATGATGTGTGTCAAGGCGGCGTCCCAGGCTATGCAGGGAGAATGATGAACAGCATAAGATTAGCTGGCAAGACCAGTGGACAATGGAAGAGAGGAGGATCAGATTCCTTATCAGGTCCACACATGATGTTCTTCCATCACTGCTGAAACTGAATGTGTGAGTAGGAGAAAACCCTGAATGCTGTTTGTGTTCATCACCAGCTACCTTGAAGCACATTCTTACAGAATGTAAGGTGGCTCTGAGCCACGGCCACTTCACTTGGCGTATTGATCAGATGCTGCAATACTTGGCATTAGCACTGGAAGAACGGCATAATAAGATCAACAGCTCACCGCCAATATCAAAGCTGACACACAGAAAACAACATTCCTCCGTCCAGGAGAGCAAGCAACAGGAAAGAAAAATTAGAACTAAGATTCACCTGGGACAGTGGGAGGCTGCTAGATTGGAGAATGCAGGCAGATGTTGGCCAGCACCTTATGTTCCCACCCAAGATAAACTACCCTTCTACCTGACATTGTCCTGTGGTCAGTCTCAGCACTGCTTGTTCTCCTGGTGGAGCTAACACTGCCATGGGAAGATTCAGTGTATGAGGCATACAAGAGAAAGAAACTCTGGTATGATGAGTTAGCCGCTGAGGTGGAGGAGGTCCGGATTTATCCAGTAGAGGTGGGATCACACACTCCATGACCCTGGTTCTCAGAGATATTGGATAAAGTGGCCAGGAATTGCAGCACTTAGAAGAGAAGAGGCAACTGGCTCTGGTTGAGGAGGAAAGAGGCTGATTGGGGATCTCAAAAGAGAGGTGATGGACAAAAAGGAATGGATGGCTAAGGCAAGTGATGGAGGAAGTTAACATCAATAAAAAGGAATGGATGGCTAAGGTAAGTAAACTGGGCTGGAGGGGAGAGGTGCTGGCATGCCAGTATCACTGTCGAGCCTTCCTGAGGTGTCATGGGCTAGTCGACAAAACTGATGACCCCTGCAATGTGCCCCACCCAGCCCATTCCAGACGGTTACCATGCTGAGGCGCTTGGGAGGCAGCACTTTGGTTGATCCTTGGAGCCAGCCTCGCCACCGTTGTGTGTGCTGATGTGCCAGGGAGGATGCGGCAAATAGGCTGATCCCTGGAGCCAGCATTACACTTCAGCCAGCAACACCCGGCCAATAGGCAATTGGACATTACCTGGTGGAGGAAAAGTGTTGAAGGCTGATATATTACAGAGGAGCTATGTCTTGGTTGGTCCCCACCACTACTATCTATAGATGAAAAGTGACCAAAATAGTGAAAATAGTGATGCTGGTAAGTATAACTTTTGTTTTACATTTTTAAAAGAGAAGTGAAGATGCTAAACTATTTTCTCCATTTTGAAGGAAAAGGTAAAAATGTAATTGTTTGCAGTTTTGCACCTCAAGGTAACTGTGACTGATAAATAATAATATTAAAAGAGAGAAGGACAAATTAATGTATTTGTATTCTGTAATTCAACATTACATCTCAATTGATAATTATTTAGAAGTGTTAAAAGTATTGTAAAAACACAAATTTCTCAATATCGTAATGAAACACCTAGGACACACATTTACAAGCGCAATTCTCTTTAACGTCCGAGAAGCTAACCCATTTTTTAGAAAGCCATCTAATGTTTATTTTGTATAGACCCAAAACCTTTATTATATATATCTCTATATATATATCTATATCTATCTATCGCATATATATATATATATATATATATATATATATATATATATATATATATATATATACAGTGCCTTGCAAAAGTATTCAGACCCCTGACCAATTCTCTCATATTACTGAATTACAAATGGTACAGTTTTTTCAGTTTTTTATTTTTCTTAAAAATATTTCCCAACATAAAACCAATGTCACCTTACAATAATTGATTTTGAGTTTCAGTGTTTTAAAATAAAATATCAAACAGAGCGAAATTTCAATGTACCATTTGTAATTCAGTAATATGAGAGAATTGGTCAGGGGTCTGAATACTTTTGCAAGACACTGTATATATATACAGCTCTGGAAAAAATTAAGAGACCACTGCAAAATTATCACTTTCTCTGGTTTTACTATTTATAGGTATGTGTTTGGGTAAAATGAACATTTTTGTTTTATTCTATAAACTACTGACAACATTTCTCCCAAATTCCAAATAAAAATATTGTCATTTAGAGCATTTATTTGCAGAAAATGACAACTGGTCAAAATAACAAAAAAGATGCAGTGTTGTGAGACCTCGAATAATGCAAAGAAAATAAGTTCATATTCATTTTTAAACAACACAATACTAATGTTTTAACTTAGGAAGAGTTCAGAAATCAATATTTTGTGGATAACCCTGATTTTCAAGCACAGCTTTCATGCGTCTTGGCATGCTCTCCACCAGTCTTTCACATTGATGTTGGGTGACTTTATGCCACTCCTGGCGCAAAAATTCAAGCAGCTCGGCTTTGTTTGATGGCTTGTGACCATCCATCTTCCTCTTGATCACATTCCAGAGGTTTTCAATGGGGTTCATTTTTTCCAGAGCTGTATATATATATTATATATATAACATTGTTGTTTATAAACAATTACTGATTATTGTCACTTTGCCCAAACTCAATTTTTATCTTGGCTGTTTGTTGGCCCTTTTGATTTTTCATTAGGGGCAGTGAAATCCCTGGTTATGACCATTTACATGGAACACAGCTTCAACAAATCATATTAAAAGTACTTTGAAGCAGAGTGAAAAAGTAAATACATTCGCAAAGTAACATTTGTTTTAACTGGTCACCATCTATTTACATATAAACCTGGATTTTGTACAAATTATTGATGTCGTCAAAATGTTAACAGCATCCATGGGTACCTTGTTCATACATGCCAATCTGACCATGGCAAGAAATATTATTTGTGTTGATTTTTTTTTAGTTTACCAGTTGCCCTTGCATTGATTTTCATTCTACTGTTTACATTTTAATACTTGTTCCTACTGATTAATTACTGTGTCTTGATGCATTGCTTTACACTTTAGCCAAGATCTGACCTGCCTGCACACTGTTTCCCTGCTGGGAACAAATAAGAAAAACCTAAACAAGGGCATTACAGGGACATTCTGCTCTATTGAGGACACTTTTTTGTTGTGGGCTTTTGTCCAAAAACAGCTTGTCAAAGCCTTCAACACACTTTCCTTAACTGTACTTGTTTAATTTATATGAACTTATTTTGTCAAAGCGCTGTTGAAAATATTTTTTCCCCCCGACATTTAATAATAAATGTGTATTCAACAACTTACTTGAATTCTTGTTTTTAAATATCAATAGATGGAAATAAAACAATTATAAAAATGTTAATTTGATGAGAAACCATGTAACTTTCCTCTGTAACTGTCCTCTGTGCTTGTAGCATGTGGCATCTTCTAGCTCAGAAGTAAAAATGTATTTGCTTTGCATTTTACATAATTATGTTTTGAAATTATCCGCTGTCATCTTTCATTTCTGTCGTGCAATCTGAACTGCTCTGGATGTTTTTTGTTTTGTTTTGTTTTTTTAGAACACTTATATTCTTACCTTGATAATTAACATCTGATACATTACATGATTATCCTTGCTTGTGGGACAGCAAAATCTTAGAGCTTCTCGTGCACTTGCTCTCCTCCACGGCATCTGTCCATTATCTTCCTGGGTCCTCTTCTGTGATGTCACAACTACTTTCAATCCTAACTCACCAGTGTGTGCACCCTAATGACATAACCCAAAGACCCCCATGCAGAACGGTAACTTGACAGGTACTACTGTAAAGCACCCAACCCACCCGCAGCTGTTAGCATCATGGGGCTTGCCCAATAAAACTATATACATAGAAAGCAAGAGAAAAGCACTTTGGGTTTCACTTCATCACACATAAACAGATGCAGATTTTCAAAAGCAATCTCATAACACATTATAATATAATAGAAGATTAATGATAAGGAATTGAATGAGAAAGTGGAAAGCTATAATGAATTAGAAATGAATTGGTAGCTATCGGATGAGATTAGTAATAGCGTTTTAAAATAAATGGGAAGTTTAAAAAACAAAGGCCTTTATAAGCTTTTATTTTACAAGCCTCAAGCTACTCACTGCTATTTTTATGGCAAATAATATTTGTTGTTTTCAACTTGATAGGAGTGGAAACACGACTTGCATACAAAATGTAAAGTAGTTTACAATATTAGGATATAGTTACACATAAGATAAAAGTTAAAATAAATTGCTTATTAGTTACACACTAATAGCAAGCACATTGATTGGCTATTTAATAAATATACAATATACAATATAACAAATAATTCTAGAAATTCATTCTACTGCTATATTGACATACTGTAGCAGATGCTCCAAATATAAAAGCTTACATGCACAATACAAAACCCATTGTAATGTTTTGCCTTAATATTTTAAATATCAATTAATGTAAAGTAGCTGGAAATGCATTTTGTTAATGGCCCAAAGTATTTTGGGTCTAGGGAATGTAATACCTTGCCAACAGGATTGGAGAAAGGTGTAGGGAAACCCTGTATTGTCCTGTAACACCTGTAAGTCACCTTGGATATCAGCCATTGAGTCGGGCCAGTCAACCTGACCAATCTTTGGAACTTGAGCTGCTTCCTAATCTGCTTTGTAAATGGCATTCCGTCCCCACATGCAATACATATAGCAGCATAAAAGTTGTATAAACCTTTCTGATATGAACTTTATATGTCCTTTTTTAAATATGCAGGAAAATTGAAAAATCTCAGGACAATTGAGCCAATCAATGTAATAGCAGTTCTCAAAGCAGCTGATTGCTCTTGTGAAAACTAAATTTATATACAGTATAAATAAATGATAATATTACATTCACTTGACATATGGATGAGAACATTAATAAATAGTCTTAACTAAAATAGTAAATGCAAGGTGTAGTGATTAATGTAACTTTCAGTTGTTGCCTTGTAGAAGCCAAGGTTGCTTGCGGGCTCGATTTGCTATGGCAAAATGGTTTTATAAAATGTTATTTTATGACAAATAAACACTAAACAAAATAGACATCAATAATACTTCCTTCATTTCATTGTGTATAAGAAAAAAACGTTTTTAACTTGTAACATAATATTTTAAGATATTGAGAAATTAATGGTTAAGAGTTTTGAAGAGTGTGGGCATCTATTTACCATTGACAGTAAACCCGGGCACTAATATGAATAAGAGCGGACAATCAAGACTGGGTGCTATATCGAGCATGTTATTTGTAAAGTTAAGGGTTTTAGCTATATTGTCATGAAACAACGCCTTCTAAAGAAATGCATTTATTCTGGTAGGAAATAATGGAAAAGTCTTTCAGCTTGAAGCATTTTTAGAGTTGTTTCTCTTTATCACCCTTTATAACCAACCAATCTGGATATCATCAGATATAAAAAAATTGAAAAAACAGAAGATATTAATAAAAAAAAAATCTGTATAAACCTACAAACAAATGTCTTTAAACAAATTCAACATCTATCACATTATTTGGGTTAGAAAGAAGCAAGCAACATGTTGCTTCACAGACAAATTAATAGTAGCAGGATGCCAGGGCATGTTTGATGCACAAAACATGCCTGAGGCCTGACTATAAATCTACTCTCCCTTTCTGAAACAAACGAAGAAAAAAACACCTACATCATACCTCATTTAGACCTTTGAATATCCACAGACTGATAAAGAGCTGCTCAATACAGGTATATACAGAGCTGCACAGAGTAGTGCTGAAGAGACAGCATGGGCTAGAACTTAAGATGGTTGCCTCAACATCATTCCAGCCATTCGGAACAAGCTGATCACTGAAAAAACACTCCAGGAGTGCCAGGAAAAGAGAGCTGCTAAAAAGGAACCACAGGCCCCAGTCAGAAAAATAGTGCATGTTCTATTTGAGCTTGAGCTGGTGTAATGTCTTGTGAATAGTAACCATTATAGAAACAAACTGTTCAGCCCTTTAGCTCTAAGTGTGTGCTCACTGCAGGAGAGAATTCAAGAACAGGACTGCAGCATAAAGTAACACACATCTACAAGACCCAGTGGGAAATGCATTTAATTTTACCAGACAGACATAACAAATGAACAATGCAATCCTTAAAATCCAAATCCCTGCTTTATTTCCTGTTTTTATTATCCACAATATGTTCTTACTCAAGCTTTTAGTGAATCAAAGAAGGGTAAGAAAAAGACAAAAACAAGTAGAATTGGTTTTAGAACAAAAGAGATACGCAGGAGCTCTCCGATAGAGGAAAATTAATGGAGGCACGTTTGTCACTTTGTTTTAAGGAAAACGCTTAACAAAATAGAGACTTCTGTGCTGTCCATGCAACAATGAATGTGTGCTATTAAAAACAATCTTTCTCTTTCGCATTCAAATCTAATTTGACATGTAATTTCAAAAGATTATTGTTCATTGTAACAGCTAGTTATTTTCAAAGTTTCATCATATTCTTTGGCAGTAAAAACTTTTTTTTTTTTTTTTAAAAGCACCTGACTGAGGCATAGACTTTTATTTTTAGATCACTTAATAAACAGAGATAATTTTTCCAGTGCTTTACTGAGCTGGCAAAAAGTTTATATGAAACGACAAAAAACGTGTGTAGTTATACTTTCCAGACTGCAATCTGAACCAGCTATGAAAACACATTTGTAAATCTGCAGAAAATGTGCAAGACCTACCCTGCCATATGCCAGTTACTCATTTCATCACGGTGTGATTGTGGGTTAAGGTGTCCCTCTACAGTTCACAAAACAAGTTTGCTGTTGTAGATTCCATTACCCTTTGAAACCAATTTTTTTTCTCATCTAGCAATTTTATTTTGTATTCTGTATGTCAGCAACTTCTATGATATATTTTTATAGCCTTAGAATGAAAAAAGAAAGCATGATTTTAATTGTTGTTCTCAGTTTCTCTGATTTAACTTCTCTGAAAGTAGCGCTTTCCCTTTCACAGTGAGACTGTGCTTGCCAGCACTAAGTACGGTCATAATTAAGTGCAACTTGATAGATAAGCTTTTACTATTGAACTTGAATGTGACTATTTCCTTGTATATCTCATTGTTGTGTTTTGCATTACACTTGAGAAAACCCAAGACTGATTTGGCCATCAATTAGTTGATGTGTATAGACAACACGCCTGACCAATGAGCTTACGTAGCTAACCAGACTAATTGTTGCATGACATTTTTAATCCATTGACTGATCACACTGCAGCTGAGAACAAGCAAGAAGTAAGAGGAATGGCTGTTTTTTTTATTGGAATGGCTCAGCACTCTATTCTATCTGCAAGCATTGCACATTGAAAGAGGTCTTAGGCCTGAATCCTTAAAACCCAGCATGTGTTTTAGCGATAAAACCGGTGCTAGTTTACAAACTCAATTATGAAATATGATCTCTGTAAAAAAAAAAAAAAAAAAAATGGTTGTGCTCTAATACCATACATGTACTGTATAATACTTTTCAAGCAGGACCAACTCAATTATTGTTCATTCAGACAAATGTTACTAATCTATATTTGGATGTTGCTTAACAAACTAGTATAATTTATGTGAACTGGATTCATATTGTAATTATGTCTTTCTGAGTAACAAAGTTAAGGCTCCTGATTTTCCACTCCTGGGAATGGCAAATTCCATTTTTCAAATATACCAATTCCGTTTTTTTCCATTTTTCAAAATGACCAATTCTGTTTTTTCAGTTTTTACCAATTTATTAAGAATTAAGAATGTAATTTGAATATAAATAAAATTTTTACATAAAAAAAATTATTGATTTATTTTTATTTTTTTTATTTAAGTCCCTGAGATACTGTAGTTTTCAGGAAAAATCTTTCTTAAAGCACTCCAACAATGTACTGTAGGTCAGTCAACAAATAAAGATGAAAAAACAGCTTATTGCTGGCATTACAATATAGAGACTAGTCAAAAACAAGGGGCATTATTACAAAAATATACATTTTTCATAAAATTAAAAATTAACTACAATGTTCAGGACACTTATCTGTAGTTTCATCTGCAACAACGCAGACTGGTTTATGCTGTACTTGCTGTAAAACTGCTTGCATGTGTTTCTCGTATACCCTGGACAGATAGAGTTGCCTTAGTTAGAGTAGGGCTCTTCAACCACTACACCACTGATAGTAATGTCTGATAAAAGCATAGTGGGATACTGTCCTACTTTTCTGTCATTAACACTAGAACCGCCATGCGGGTCAGTGTGACCCATTTTGCATTTAAAATGTTAATTACTCATCCGTTGTAAATCGTATGTGTGTGTCCGTTTTTGACTTTTCCTAAATATATGAATTAAGTATTATTATTATTATTTGTTTATTTAGCAGACACCTTTATCCAAGGTGACTGACAAGAGACTAGGGTGTGTGAACTATGCATCAGCTGCAGAGTCACTTACAATTACGTCTCACCCAAAAGACGGAGCACAAGGAGGTTAAGTGACTTGCTCAGGGTCACACAATGAGTCAGTGGCTGAGATGGGATTTGAACCGGGGACCTCCTGGTTACAAGCCCTTTTCTTTAACCACTGGACCACACATCCTGACGGCGTTTGATAGCCAGAATTGCAAAAATGATAAAGTTATAAACAGTTCTACCTAGAACCGCCACGTGGGTCAATGTGACCCTTGCATTACAATACATGTCTTTTTTTAATAGAACATAAGATATTCTATTATTTTTGTAAATGTAGCAAACAAGACACACCTCCTCCTCCAAGTACACATGTTTTTTTTATTTTTATTTCAAGCCTTGATTTGTAGACTGACTACGAGACAGAGATTGCTATGATTGTGGATTTGTCAAGATGCCAACTCAGTGAAAGCCTAGTTGCTTATTTTTCAATGTACCTGGGAGACAACAATCCTTCGTTTTGTTCCAGAAATGTAACAGGAATATATCAGAAGGAAATATTTAATCTTGAAAGTAGTCATTTTGATTGGAATATGGCAAGCTGCACTCAGATGCATACTGCAAACTGAAATGACAGGTAGGATAACAACTTATGTGTCTAATATGAAACGTATTTTATATATTCTTTTTTCATATTACTTTTAGAAAAAGAAACATTTCAGTTTTACAGGTTTGTATGTACCAGTTTACACAATAGTTCAATGGAACTGCGTCTGTGTTTACAACACAGCTCTTGGATGAAGGCACAGTCAGCTGGCAGACGCGTACGCTCCTCCATAGAGTACAATGCAGCCGTCATACCGGAAGTTGTGTTTTATTTTCTTTTTATGTAGTATTAGAAACAATGATTTCGGTTTTATAGTTTTGTATGTACATATACCCGTTTACACCTGTACACAGGTATATGTACATACCCGTTTCTTTTGAAATGTGTATTTTATTATATTTTTTCACTGTTTGTAGTCGTGCTGTATATGCGCTCATCTACTGCAGTTGTAGTGCTTCAGTAAAATATGTATTGAATACATAGTGTACAAGACAGTGTAAAATAAGTGCTATGGTAGAATATGTTTGAAACATACAAAATATACGCTAACACTAATTTTAATTTCGAAAAAACTGAGCACCGTCCTTCCCTCCCCACTCCAGCTCGTGTTAACCAGAGGCAATTTGCTTCATTCACCATTTCGACAGCAAACGCTGTATAGCGTAAGCTGTATTGAAAGAAATGTCTCAAAACCCCTCTGCTGTTTGGGATTTTTTTTTGTTAAATGCCCAGTCGACCATGTAGTTTGCGCACAGTTTAGACCTATCTGTCAACGTGCAAGTAGTGTATGATTTATGATGCCAACAACTACATCACAAATGTGTATGTAAACTATCGTTCCGCTCATGACTTGTTTACCCTCGCTAATTTGCAGGTGGCAGCTGTGTTTCAGCAGTATGACTGACTGTCTGAGAGGTCGGTTGATAGGGGACAACAGGTATCCATTGAAGCGGTGACTACTGTTACTGCTGCTGAACCCCAGAACCCCTGCCGAAGGTATAATCGTACCTTTAAATGTGCTCGTACTGTAATTGCACGAACATTTCGAATCCTCAAAATGTGATTCCGATGTTTGGATGTCTCTGGGGGAACACTACAGTACACTCCTCAGAAGGTTGGCAATATCATCCTGGCTTCTTGTGTTTTACACAACATAGCTCTACATAATGGATGCTGAACCTACAGGTGAAAGATTACCGGGTTTGAGGGAAGCAGATGCTGAACTTGAAGCACCAATGTCGGAGGTTGCAGATGCTGGAAGTGCCAGGCAGGTCAGACAAAGCCTTTTAGACAAGGGTTCACAGATGTACCATCAGTATATTTTTAACAGGAAAGCATTTATAATAAAGACAGCAACGGTGCTCACGGTTCAAAGGTGAGCTATACATGCCTAACTTAAGGAAAACTCCTGATTCTAAATTTTTTGCTCCCCACCCTCCTTCCCCCATTGTTCGCTCGAAAAAAAATATTTATGTAACTTAATTTTGCATATAGATTATTTGTTTTATATCATAAGTATCCACTGTCCTCCCCAGACTGCTAAAAAAAATGTAGCCTTGTTTGAGGCGCTTGTGTCTTCTTCCTTTTTTATTTTTTTGGTTTCAAAATACCCTCTGGTCGCTATCGCAGACGCACAGGTCCTCTTAAAGGGAATGTTGAATCCTTATTGGTTGTAACCTTACTACCCTCACTGTGTTTTGATTGGCTGGGCGCATGATTCGCTATTTGATGTGCGTTAGCCCACGCATGAGACCCAACTTCTAAATCACGTTTTCGTGCGCTATCACAGCGCTTCGCAAACGCTGTCATTTTTGCCCTAGCGATAGCAGCTGCGCACACATTTGCTAAATACGGCCCTTTAAGTGTTAAAGCCTTGCTTGTGCCATTTAACGAACAAAAAATGAATACTTCCCTTTTGACAGCAATAGCAGCAGGAAAACAAATATTTGCATACAAAATTACCCCTTTTACACTCCATTAAAAGTTTACTGAGAATGAGCTGTAAGCTAATCACGGGCCATAATGAATTAAATGAACTCAGAACCACCTTCTTGCAACTTGTAAATTCCTCTGCTTCTATGTATAAGCAGTGGTGCTAGTTTAGTTTCCCTAAACTTCTCAGCAGGAAATGTCAAAGCACTTACTTTCAACAGATGAAGCAGAAAACGGTGCTAAGGTCTGTTTATTTTTTCTCATAAAATGGTATTGCAGCAGTTATCCCATTCCACATATGGTCCGTCAGGAACACAGAAATGTAACAACTAAGCATGAAAATATAGCTCTTTCAAATGCTAAGAACCATGGGATGCAGTACCAACTTTACTACAAAACGTTAATTCACAATACTTTTATAGTGATCAAATAGCACAATTAATGCAATTCCCTTTAACAATTTAAATTAAACATTACGTTTAAAACAGTAATAATAAAATAGTTACCATTACTAATAACATCATGTAGCTTTGCCATATAATGAAATATAACGTTCCACTATTAGTTGTGCATCATTGGAATTATATTGTAATTCACCGTAGAGCCTGCTGTTAGCCAATAACACTTATAACGTAGGTCTGGATGTTTCTAAGTGAATCCTTAAAAAAAAAATAGATATCCTATTTTGAATCACAGCAACTGACAAAAACAAAATCTAAAATACCAATGCTTTCCTATCATTTATGCTCCTATTTTTAAGGACCACTGATCAAGTTTGATCTAAACTAGTAGTAAATATTAATGTGCCCCATCTACTTCTGGGTAATTAACTTCTGTTTACAACACCAAAGAATTCTACTGTCGTTTAATGTATTTGTGACGCAAAAATTATCTTTTGTGCTAGACTAAAATCAGGGGCCCAAACTAGGGGTAAACCAAAGTCAACACCTGGAGATTCACAATTAACATTTTAACGTCTGCCGTCAAAACAGACACAGCCTCAAATACCCGTACATAGAAAACGTATTATTCTTAAACAGCACGGTCAACAGGTATGCTATTATTTGATGCACATACTTAACACAATATATTTACCTAAATGAGATATATTTAACATGTATTTTTTGAATTTATATACTAAATCTATTTAAGATTTTGCACATTTTCGAAGATCCATAAACTTAAATAAAGGTTTTGCACTTGCACACCTTTGTCCCGCTGTTTTTATGTTTTTGTTGTCATTTTTCTTTTGGTCAGTATGCACAAACCAAATCTCACCAAACAAAATACAGAATAAAAACATGCATATATGTTTAAATTGTCCGGACAAGGTGTGGTAGGGCTACATTCTTCTCAATTCTCTACTAAAATGTAACGATTTTAATACGACATAAACTGATGAAAACGTATACAGCCTACAGTATTCTTATGAAGTCGTGACGTTAAACTAAAACATCCAATCTAAGCTTTAGTAATAGTATGTGAAACAAACTACTTGCTGTACCGTACATCTTCAACAACTAGCATATCTGTGTGCCTATGTATATCCAACACAATCTATAGGATAGTGAATGTCTGCTGCAAAATTAATTGCACTGATTTGACACGGTATACAAAATTAATTAGCAAAATGCCACAGTACAATGCACCACAAAGCGAAGCAACCTGCCCAAATTCAAACACCCGGAATAATTCTCCGCATTTCTGCAGCTATTTAAGAAATGCTGAAAAAATACTTAACATGATGCATACTTAATCATGAGCACACTTTATTTTGGCACACAACTGTTAACCAATACTGGATTTAGGAAATGGCAGACAACAGTCAAATTCAGAATTAAAGCATGTCCAGCACTCAATATCAGGTCAGCGCAATAAGTTTGTAACAGACCTGTTTATAATCCCTCTCCCCATCCCCGATGATGCACTCTCTTACCTTGTTTAGCTCCCACTGTCTGCACCTCAGCAATAGGAAATAATCCCGATATGGTTAGCAAGGCTAAAATAAACTCAGACATCGTTGTGGAATAAAGACGGGCTGCTTGACTGCACAGTCACACAAGTCGGCAGCCAGCTTTGAGTCTAGCAGCGTAATTTAGAAACGTCACTTGAAATTCCTCTACTAAATGAGCCTGCCTGCAGTTCTCTCCCTGCTTTCAGCAGGATTTGTAGGTGTATATATGTGTGTGTGTGCGTGCATGAGAGGGAGAGAGGGAGAGGAGGAGGGAGGGAGAGGGGGGTGTAGAGAAGGAGAGAACAGAGTGTGTCTTGACTTTTCAATGCGGAGTACCTCTGATGTTACATCACAGTAGAGGCGCAGCGAGATATGCCAGAGGATGAATGTAGTATCAAATTCTGTTCCCCATGAAATTCAGTGCCCCCTGTTTATTGTGGGCATGCGCTAAACAATCTTTCGCTTGTCACAACACGTGCCCTGCTCATTTAATCAAAGCGGGTTCTCGGCGATTTTGAATCTTCTGTGGATACGCGCAGGACACAACAATCATGACAGTAAAAATAGATATAATGAAACGTTCTTACCTTTCTATAAGTTAGTGATCAGCAGATGTGTCTACCACAGGAAGAGCACAGCGTGTGGTTTTCACTAACTACTGTGCAGAATAATTTTTTTTTTTTTCTATGGGTAAATATCGGGACTCTCTTCCTATGCATCGGGACGCGGGACATTTGCTAGGAAATCGGGACTGTCCCGACCATATAGGGACTGTTGGACTGTTGGCAGTTATGATATATATCATCATCATAATCATGTTCTTTAGCCTTTTTCAATCTACTACTGGATGAAGGCCTCCCCAAGATTCTTCCACAAAAGCCTGCCTGCTGTGTCCCTCATCCATGTTGCTCCGGCATGTTTCGGCAATCCAGCCTCCGAGGAATGACGGCCTTGCTTTTGTCTGTGCTTTCATCATGGGGGGGGGGGGTTGGCCATAACTCACCACGCTGGCCAGGCAGGTTGGTGAGTGCCCCTTCCACTTTGGCTGAATATGTTACTCAAACTTTCACAGCATGGTTGAACCTGCCAGAGTAAGGGGACCCTGCTGTACTTCGTCTTGAGAACCCATTGTCTCCATCCTGCCACTTTGAGGCAGTGGAAGTTGGACTTTAGGAGGGATATATATACATACATACATATACAAGAAAAAGCTAATGTAGGTACACAAATATATATATATATATACACTGTGCCTATAGAAAGTCTACACCCCCTTGAACATTTTTCACATTTTGTTCTGTCAGTGCCTCAGAGTTTCATGCATTTAAATGAGGACTTTTTCCCACTTATCTACACACCATACTCCACACTGTTAAGCGGAAAAAAGTTTTTATTGAGAAAAAAATTATATATTAAAATACAAAACTGAAAGATCATAATTGGATAAGTCTCCACCCCCCTGAGTTAATACTTGGTGGAAGCACCTTTGGCAGCAATTACAGCTGTAAGTCTGTTGGGATAGGTCTCTACCAACTTTGCACACCTAGATTTGGCAATATTTGACCATTCTTCTTTACAAAACTGTTCAAGCTCTGTCAAGTTCCTTGGGGAGCGTTGATGGATAGCAATCTTCAAGTCATGCCACAAATTTTCGATTGGATTAAGGACGGGGCTCTGACTGGGCCACTCAAGGACATTTACCTTTTTGTTCCTTAGCCACTCCAGTGTAGCTTTGGCTGTGTGCTTTGGGTCGTTGTCATGCTGAAAGGTGAACTTCCATCCCAGTTTCAGCTTTCTTGCAGAGGGCAGCAGGTTTTCCTCAAGGACTTCTCTGTACTTTGCTCCATTCATTTTCCCTTCTATCCTGACAAGTGCCCCAGTCCCTGCCGATGAGAAACATCCCCATAACATAATGCTGCCACCACCATGTTTCATAGTAGGGATGGTGTTCTTTGGGTGATGCGCTGTGTTGGGTTTGCGCCAAACATAACGCTTTGCATTTAGGCCAAAAAGTTCCATTTTAGTTTCGTCAGACCACAAAACTTTTTGCCACATGGCTACAGAATCTCCTGAGTGTTTTTTTGCATACTTCAAATGGGATTCAAGTGGGCTTTCTTGAGTAATGGTTTCTTTCTTGCCACCCTACCACACAGGCCAGATTTGTGGAGTGCTTGGGATATTGTTGTCACATGCACACTTTGACCAGTCTTGGCCATAAAAGCCTGTAGCTCTTGCAAAGTTGCCATTGGCCTCTTCGTAGTCTCTCTGATCAGTCTCCTTCTTGCTCGGTCATCCAGTTTGGAGGGACGGCCTGATCTAGGCAGGGTCTTGGTGGTGCCATACGCCTTCTACTTCTTAATAATCGTCTTGACCGTGCTCCAAGGGATATTCAGGGCCTTTGATATTTTTTATACCCATCCCCTGATCTGTGCCTTTCAACAACTTTGTCCCGGAGTTCATTTGAAAGCGCCTTGGTGCTCATGGTTGAGTCTTTTATTTAAAATGCACTGCCCAGCTGAGGGAACCTACAGGAACTGCTGAATTTATCCTGAAATCATGTGAATCACTACAATTTAACACAGGTGGAGGCCAATTAACTTGGTGTGTGATTTTGAAGGCGATTGGTTATACCTGAGCTAATTTAGGATTGCTATTACAAGGGGGGTGGACACTTATCCAATCAAGCTATTTCAGTTTTTATTTTTAATTAATTTTCTACACATTTCTAGAATATTTTTTTCACTTGGAAGTTGTGGGGTAGGATGTGTAGATGAATGAAAAAAATACTATTTTAATGCATCTTAATTCCAGGCTATAAGGCAACAAAAGGTGAACATTTTGAAAGGGGGTGTAGACTTTATATAGGCACAGTGTATATATATCTATATCTATATATATATATATATATATATATATATATATATATATATATATATATATATATATATATATACATACACGCACTCACACACACACACACAATATATTGTTCTGCTTTGCTCACAATCATTATTTTCCTCTATGAAAATTATTGATTCTAAATTATTCTTAAAGTTGCATAGTATACTGGTGCTTCTCTGAGACACAGGTAAGACTGAATCTTTCAGCTCCATACACCTCCATACAGCTCCATTGTATCGCAGTGGTGAACCCTTTGGGAATTGAATGCAAGTCATGTTTAAAATAAGAATGTCAATGCAACTGTGATTAATGACATTTGATATGGTCCAGTTAATGTATAACAGACACACTGGTCTACATACACTATAATGAACCATTTCCAGTTTGTATTTCTAGGGGGTGATTTGATCAATCTCTGCCCCTGGAATAAGCCACAGTGGAATACCCTTGGATTGCATCAAACTCTTATTTTTTGAGATAATCCCAGGACAAGCACAGATACATCAGAGATTCAGAAAGATCCAGGGTGATTCCCCAGTACTTTAAAATGTTCAGAAAATATCCAGCCATATAGTTTGATCAAATCAACCCTTAAGTCCAACAAAGCAAGTAAAGAAAAAATCAGCACAAACAAAGTCCTTGTTCATCAAAAAGAAATATACAATTAAATACAAATGAATAGATTAACAAATTATAAAAATGTCACCCCAGTGCATACTCGCCCCTTCAGGTAACAGTTAAGACAGCATTGAGAAAACGTGGATGATCTATCAGACGGCTTCAACCCTGGGGGTATATAACTGATGCCAGATGAATAACAAGCAATGAAACCCCATTATTAAGCAATGACGGTGACCAATCAGTACTGTCCTTGCCTTTATTACTGGCTATAGCAATGTATCCATTCCATCTATGTATATGGTAGTGCCCACCCTGACAGTATTAGAGCCAGCTGTACCAGCTGTGTAGGGGACTATAATAAAGAGCAGGTAAAAAAGGAAACGGTTTCTGCGGCTAGTTTGTTATTACAGCAATTTAGCTGTGCCATGGGCATACTTTAGCTTTGATTGGATGTGACCTGTGTCAATAGTGACATTGTTCTGGGTGAAATCATAAGTGAGTGCTTACAGGAAATTAGTTTTTGGAGTTGGGTTGAACTGGGAGCTTGAGTTAATTCACAGGTTATTTGTCGACTGAAGAAGGCTGCAGACAATCTAAACAAACTGAAAATAATTGCAACAAATGCAGAGTATGCTCATTTCTATATATAAACCTAATCTTATGAATTGTAAATGTAACTATCTATTTCTCTTTTTCATAATTAAAGGCCAATAAAATATAAATATGTATGATGTCTGTCAATGAACCATAAACTCATTTTTGCCCAACAAGAAAATAACATTTAAGAATAAGCAATAAAAAAAAAAAAAATAGTTCCCAACCCAGCACGCTATCCCGTGGGACATTCGGAGGCTTAGAGCATGAAACAGCAGCCTAAGGTTTAATGGTGCTGTGTGTGTACAATCCCTTAGTCCATTTTATAGTGGACAAAATCAGGATGTTACAACCGTTTTTTTTTTTGTATATTGATTGACTTGGTTGCTGGGTGTTAATTACAGGGCATACATGCTGAAAACTACTCCAATACTTGCTGAAGAATAGTGCATACAGTACTTGTAGTAAATTTGGAATTACAGTCAATTCTCATTAAAACAAACTCAGATTAAACAATGTTCCTGGTACTATCAATTTTCTACTTGGGCCTGGTCAAATTTGGCAGTCGCTTATTGTAAATTACTTCTTATAATACGAATTGTCTTAACACAAATTGGTGTGAATAAGTATACAACTATACAAAAAGCCAAATAGCAGAAGTGGGCCAGATAAGGCAGAGGATGCATTGCGTTGCAAATACTGCTGCATTGCTTTTGTTGGTACTTGGTAAACTTATGGAACGCATTGATGTCCAGTATGATTTTTGGTGCTTAAGCTTAGTCAGAAACCAGAACTGCTACGCATCATATTCCACATGTGAAGTGTGTATAGTGAGATTTCTTTCCTCCATTTTACTGATGTTTCAATTAAAAACGCATTTTTATCCCAATTGTAATATATGCAAAATAAGCTCCGAAAAATTCCTGGGAAAAATGTGTTAAGATAAAAAACGAAAAATGCGGAACACTAAGTATAACCTATTGAATATTGTTATTATTCATCAATACAAAGTTCCAATATTTTGTATACTGTTCTTGTTAGTATTGGAATATCTGGTGAAACCTGTGGAATTTTCTAACCTATAGTCTTATTTAGTCACATAGTGATGTATTCTTTAGCACACTTCAGATCATGTGACCAAACCTTTTAGGAATCCACTGAGAGTATATAAAGAGCAGAACAAGCAATAATCTGTGCTATGTGTTTGTAGCTATTATTTGTATTTTGTACAAGTTAATACAATTCATTTCTTCTATTTTTCTTCGATGTGTCTGCTCATTGGAAATCATGTCCAATCCATATAAACCCCAAAATATCAACCTAACACTGGGTTAGACATACTGTATATTGGTATAAAGGAAGTTTGTTTCTAGATTCCTTTAAAGTACAGAGATATAATTCCAATAAATCATATCTATAGTGCCATCACTTCGTAGCTCTCACATTTTCCTATATCAAAGATGCGTATTTTGTGTTACACGTATATTTTATATTTTATTCATAGTATTTGTAAACAATAAAACTGGGGAACTTCTTTTGCTATCATTTCCATGCTGCACTTCCTGTTGATGGAATGCATTCGACACATGTGAATTGCTTCTGGGAGTTTGAGTCCTTGTAGAAAAAACGAATTAAAATGTTTGGTTGTTTTTTTTTTAGACAACGAGCATATTTCAAAAACAAAAACAAACAAAACAAATTCCTTTTTTTGGTTATTTTCTTTAAAAGGACTCAAACTGAGATGTCGATTTGGTTTCTTCATGCAATGTCTCGAAGTTGACTGGAAGTATAAGTATGTGCTTAAGCCTTTGATCATTTTTCTTCACTAACATCTTCAAATAAAGTTGTTCATGTAGGAAAATCTAAGACCTACAAAATAAGGGGCAATCCATATTAGGTTAGATTTACTTAAATAATAGAATACATTTCATGTTCCCCAGAAATGTAAACAATACATGGTTTCTGTGATTGCCTTTATCTGAGCATTTTCATATAAATATACCTATTTAAAGTTTTTAAAGACAATGTCTACACTTATAAAAGCCATTTCTTGCCTGAGCAACTGAGCAATGCTTTTGAAGCCATCTAGCAATCAGGTGGCAAGTAGGTTATTGCTCTCCTGGCTGGGGTTTGAATCCGGCTTTAGTCACTTACTGTTTGTGTGTGATGATCTTGACTTAGCCCTCAAAAAACGGCTTTGCTTCCTCTCACTCGTGAAGGCTTCTTGCTTGCACACTGTCATTATTGGCACTATCTGTGGATCCCTGTGGATATATAGATTATACTTCCATCTTGAATTCTTTATTAAAATGTTATTGATTCCAAAATGTTATCTTGTATAGAGTGACATTATAATTTAAAAAGCATACCTGTTACAGTCTGAAAGCTTTTGAAACTGTTGCATAGTCTACCCTTTCATTCAACCAAGAATGTGCAATGTACTTGGAACAACATCTCACCCGAAAGATGGAGCACAACGAGGTTAATTGACTTGCTCAGGGTCACACTGTAGGTCAGTTAGCGAGCTGGGATTTGAACCGGGGCCCTCCTGGTTACAAGCCCCTTTTCTTTAACCACTGGACCATATAGCCTCCCTCTATAAACATAAGCTCTAATCTGATTTCATATAACATTTTGTTAAGAATGTTGATGGATTAAATAGAGTAAGTGATATTTACAATTCTATTTTATAGAAAAACAGATACTGAAGCACAGTTCTAGTTCAGGCTACACTTTTTTACTGCAGCAAATGTCTTACAAAAAACAGAATTTACTAAAGACCACTGAACTTTATTTTTTCTGGATCAATAAACCTCATCAGATCCACAGTGTCGGTCCTTCCTTGTCATGTAATAAAAACTGGTTGTATCTTGTCAAGCTCTCACTGCACTGTAGTAAAGTCAATTCTACAGTATGTATATTTCACTTGGAAAAAAATGTAGTAGAATATACCAAAGACGATACCAAAGACAGTCAAATAAACAAATATCAATAATTCCAAGACCCTGATTAACAAGGTAGTACTAGTCACAGATTACACAGATTAGTGCTGATAGCCTAGCAACCATATACTATTTTCATATACTCCACTTGGATTTATAAGGATGTACATTATGCTGCAATGTATAATTAATTAAAGGTTAACCTTTAGTTCCCTTTCAATTTGAAATATATATATATATATATATATATATATATATATATATATATATATATATATATATATATAGAGAGAGAGAGAGAGAGAGAGAGAGATCTATATATCTATATCTATATAAATATTCAGAAAAAAAAAAAAATATATATATATATATATATATATATAGTGAAAGATTTCACTCACACACACACATTTGCCCCTTTAAAAACGTAGACCCGACACACAGCTTGAAGTTTAGCGCTCTTTCGCACACTTTTAATAATAACACACAATAAACAAACACCTAGCTCCTTTCAGGAGCACTAACTAAACACTGGAACACCCTGTCTAGCCCAGGACAGTTAAGCTGTTTGCCCGATACACACAAAACCAGTGCTTCGCCGCCCGCGGGACCTCGGACCCTCTGTGCCCTCTGTGCTTTGGCGCCCCTGGTGCCCCGGTGTTGCACGCCCTCAGTGCTTCGGCACTTCGGGGCCTCAAAGCCTTGGTGCACACGGTGCCCTCGGTGCGTTGGCGCCCTCTGTGCCTCAGTGTTCCAGAGTTTAAACGCTCTCAGTTCTTGGTACCCCTCTGTGCTTCGGCGCCCTCAGGGCCTCAGAGCCCCAGTGCCTCTCTGGGCTTTTGGTGGTTCGCCGCCCTCAGCGCCTTGGTGCTTCCATTTCTGGACACCCTCGGTGCTTGAGCAATCAATTTTCTCGCTAACTTGTGCCTCGGTACTTGACACCTTGTGCACGTGGTGTGACCTTGATGGCAAGAATGCCTCATATTCGCACGTCTTTTGCGTCCAGTGCCTGGGCATGCAGCGCGTCTCATCTGCCTTGGGAGATGCAACATTTTGCGAGATCTGTGCAGCGTTCCAGCCTCGGGTCCTACGCTGCAGACTCGCCAGGTTCACCGGTGCGGCTCCTCCATCTAGCTCAGCTGAGCCATCTGCGGCGCTGGGAGCCCCGGTCTCTCCCATCCTCCTCATCCCCGAGCCCCTCGCAGAGCATTCCCTGCGCTCAGGCTCCAGCGCCTCATGCTCACAGCCGCTCTGTCTCCTGTGCAGAGTGCTAAGCGGGTGAAAAAGTCAAAGCAGGCACAGGACATCTCCGACTTGAAGGACCAAATGGCTCAAGTCCTGGAGTATTTGGCCAGGCAGCAGGCCCAACCCCCTGCTCTGGCCCCAGCTCCGCCGCTAGCACCTGCCCCAGAACTGACCCCGTCCTTACCAGTGGTCGCCTGGGAGGTTTCAGAGCCAGACGTGGCTGTGGTTGAGGAAGACCAGGACGCAATCTCAATCGTGGCCTCCTGGGATGGTAGCTCCTTCCCTCAGGATGAGGAGGAAGGAGGTCCCAGCTCCGAGGCAACCTCAGATGCTGGGCTTTCCCCTCTTCCAAGCTCGATCCTGGTGCTTATAGAGCGAGCCTCCAAGTTTCTCCAAGTACCTTGGACGGCAGCGCCCAAACCATGCCGGTTGGTCTTCAGGACGCAGGCTTCATTGCCCCGCCTTCAGCCCTTCCCGGCGTTCCCTGATTTCCTGGAAGATGTACGGTCCTCTTGGAACCACACGGCCTTGAGTGTGGTGAAACGAGCAACCCCGCTGGCTTCTTTAAAAGGTGCGGGAGCGCTGGGCTTGGCGGAATTCCCACCAGTGGACTCAACCATCGCGGCCCTGGTGCAAGCCCCTCCAGTAGAGGGTTTACCTAAGGACACTGAATGCCCTAATGGTCAATGCAGGGTAACAGAGGCCCATTTTAAAAAGGCCTATGTGGCGCAAGCGCCAGTCACACTCCTGGCTAACACGACAGGCTTCCTTATGGATTACCTGGATAGCATACTGCAGTCGGCGACCCTCCCTGAAACGGTGGCTTCGGAGCTGCGCCTAATATCAGGCACACTGCTCCAGAGTGTCTGCCTTTCTTTCCAGGTCTGTTTGTCTTTCTATACCTTTATATGTCTGTCTCATCAATTGTATGGGGCTGCTTTGCTTTCGCAATAGATATGATATTATACACCTTTACCATTGTTTATTTTTTTGCTATTGTTTATAACCACTTATAACGGATACCTAAACTAAAGTGTTACCAAATATTTTTGCATTTTGCAAGAATTTAATTATTATATTAAGAAATTAATTATTTCAATCTGTCCCTCTTTACAATCTTCATTATCTCCCCTCTTAAGACTATGGATACAAGTCCTGTATTGTTTTGTGACCACCAGTTTAGTATTATTGATGTACATGTTTTACTCAGGGATATTAAAAGCGCTGTATTGAATAAATGAAACCACCAAGTTGTAGTTTATTGTGAAGGATTGAATGTATATTAACTCAAACTGTTTAGTCTTCCCGTTTGATAAAAAACTTAAATTAATAATAAGGTGTTCCTGCTGTACTGCAATTTTCATTTATACATTAAAGCTGTCTGAGAGAAAAATAATGGAGTTTTCATCATCTGCCCAATGAAAGTTTCTCGGGTAAGGCAATCTTTATGTGCACATTTAGAAGAAGAAATGACAAATGTTTCAAAATTGAGTAGACTTTAATTTTTGTGATTCATAATTGGCTAATACAGTATGTTGTGTGCGAAGTATATCTTATTTGAGCTGCCAGTGTTTTGCGGTCCTCTCACCCATACTTTATAAGTTAACATGTATTATACAATGAGAAACACAGTATATTCATTTGTAAATGTATGTATACTTCCAAAGCTGAAATATAACACCATTGGGGTTTATAGTGGAGAAATAAAATGATGAACCCTTTCCTAACCCTCACCCTAACCCTGACCCCAAGGCAATGTCAAAATTGAAATTATCCACAATAGATCCAAAGTCAAGGGGGTCATATTTCTACTGGGGTCAAGGGTGACGAGGGGATCACAGGAACATAGTGTGTTGCTCTATTTGTGGCATTTTAGGGTGTGTGTAAGTTTCCTTTTCAGTCATTTCTGTTTTTTAAAATGTATCTGTTTTGTATAGTGAAATGGACAGGTTTTCCCTGGACTGTTTCCTGTTTAGGGTTCAAAATCGTGGTCTGGTTGTTTAAAACACAGCTAAAATCCTCATAGTGAGGCATAGTGAGTCACTGCACCTACTTTGAACTGACTTTCAAGGTATACAGTACTGTATGTCTATTTCCTGTTAATATTTTTGGAGCAACCAATGTTGTTTTTAAAAAGGTACAATAGACGGTTTCATTAAACATCAGTGTACCAAAGTAAAGAAATCTGTTTCCCTAAACAAGAATGGAAAATTGTGCCTTACTTACTACTGCCATCTTGAGGGTTTTAAAGTAACTTCTCTTTAATCTTTTCACCAAAGCTCCTGTCTATATTTTTATATGCACCTGTAAATTATATTAAAATTCCATTAATATTTAAATACTTTTTCAAATATTTTTGCAGCTATATCCAGATCTCTCTCCATATACATTAATTTATATACATGAATTAAATCATATCTTTGATCGCCAGTACGAGAAAATATTTTGGATAGTACCCCTCCCCACATCTTACAACTATAAATGTACTGCTTTTATATTTTTTCATCACTTTATTTCAATCCATTGAACTGGCAGATGCCGTTTGTGTCTAGAACATAATGAATCTCACACACATGTGACCTCTCCTGTAACACTGAAATAATGATATCGTTTTTTGGCCATGATAATATCATTTCACTCCCATTCCCTTTTGAAAGTAGATCTTCTCAGCTGCAGGGCAGTAAACACCCCTATCTTTTTTGTAGAGATGAAAGATAATTTTTCCAAACTAAGCTCTGTGATTGTTGCACATTGCAGGGGGCTTCAAAGTATGGCCCCCTCCATAGTAATGATGTTATTAGCAGATTAATTTATATAAAACACCCAGTGCAGTCATGCTGGGATGTTTACCCTCTGCTACCAAGTATCAGAAGTCTTCATCTTCACTGATCACTGCTGGAAATCAGAATTTCTCCAGGGCTGGAGTAGGTTCTAGAATCTCAATCATGTCTGACAAGAGGGCCGGTGTTCTTGCTAGCGAGGTAAATGTTTACTCTCCAAGGGTGAAAAAAAAAGCTGAAATAGCTACTTGAGTCGTTATTAATGACCCTCCTTACTTGCTTCTGATCAGAATCAGACATCAGGACACTAGACTTAGCAAGGTCAGCAGTAACGTAAACCCTTTATCAAAATGGCAATAGAGAGGAATAAGTAACTTAAACAAAAAATAACAAAAAAATCAATTTGTTGTGCAAAATGGAAAATGTATTCTGCAACATATAAAAGCTGCATCTCCATGCTGAAAAATAATTCTGGCTAGTAAAAGGCTGATGCTAGTCGTGCTTCTGTATCCAAGACTGCACATGTTTTTAATGTTCCATAAGGGACAGTCTCAAAAGTGATGATATATAGGCCATTCTAGAGAACAGGCTTTAATGCAGGCATATTTCCATCCCTGAAAGAATTAGAGGTGGATGTATCATTGAGAAAAGGCCAGGTATCTCTCCAGAACAATTTAACATGCTTTACAGGCTTGTTAAATTAGTTTTAGTTGATCATGGTTGCCCTACACATTTGTTTTGTTTAGTCCTCTTCACAGATATTGGATATCCTGTGTGTTATAGACACTGGAATGTCTTGAGGATCTTTTCGACGGATATTGCAAGGTTAAGAAAGGTTGTCATGACAACAATGTAGCTTCAATGTTAATTTCTTACTGGAGTATTTTCATTAAAAAAAAACATTCTTTTTAGACATCTAGAGATATGCCTTTTGCCATGGTGATTCCTTTCAACTGCATGGCAAGGAGCCAAGGCTACCATACACTGCCCCCTTCAAAACCAGTAAGGCTGTTAGGATCAAATTTAAATAGGTAATTATTCGACTTCGCTGAGCTGTGAGAGAGAGCAAAGCACGTGGTGTTCCTCAAACTCAACCTAACATTCAGCAGGAGAATATTAATTGCACTGCCTGGTTTAACATTATGCTTTCACAAGCTTGTTTTTGGATTTATAAATGGAGACAGCTTTACTGCTACTCTTTTTCCCAGTAAGCAACCATTGTTCTCCTTTTTGAACAAGATAAGTATTAGAAAGTAATTAAATAACAGAGTTTATTAATTGACTTTGTCTCTGATCGGGGAACAGAATTCTGGCACTAAATACATTTCAATATCCTTCTCTTCTTGTTTTGTATGAATTACTCCTTTCACTGTGAATAGCAAAAGCCAGTTGAAAATGAATGTATGTTTGCAATACCTGGGTGCCCCCTATAGGATTCTACATATAATAACCTGGAACAGATTTTAATTAAACTAATAATCTATGAACTATATTGGTGTTTTTCTATTTTCTAGTATGTTTCCCACATCATGTTGTTAGAATGTTAGAATGTATTTTAGGTCCTTTTTTTGTGATTTTGTTTGTTATTAAGTATTTAGAAGAAACATGAAACAACCCGGTATACATGAAGGTTAATTACAAATGGTAATTTCAAAATGGCCGACCCAGACAACCTTGCTAATCTTTACCATTAACACTTTGGGGTGTTGTTACACATGGGGGTGGTGAGGTTTCAACCATACCTTTATCATTTAACATCCCCACATTAACTGGATAAACTGGACCCTGCAAATATGTGGGGTAACATTTTGTAATTTCGTTTTCAATTTGTTGTATTCTTAACCAACAAAACCCTAATCAGAGGCCATTATTGTCTGGTAGACACTCCCTTGGCAGCTACCAAGGCAATCCCCGCTAATCAGGGTTTTATTACAATTCAAAATTGACATTTTAATAATCTAATATACAAATGTATTTACCTTTTCAATGTTTTGCTTCCCTTCTGTTTTGTATGTTTTTATTTTAAGGCAGATATTCTATTCGAAAATTCCATTTGGCAGTGTCCTTCAATGGAATTTCCTGATTGGTGGATGAAAAAAGGTTTCAAAAAGTTTATATGTATTTCAGTATATCTGTGCACAATTCATTGACAATCTGGAGTCCGTGCTGCCCGGAAAGAGACATTTCTGCTGTTATTTTTGGGGTGTTTATAGTCCTAATTCTTACCTGATTTTTTTTTTAATTTTTATTATTATTTTTTTTTTTATTTAATATCCAAGCATCAACTTTATTATTATTTTTTAATCCAACCACCCTTTTGTGACAAAAAATGACATTTTTTTTTTCCACAGTTAAAATTGAGTGATCAGAATATAAATTCGTTTCAAATGTGAAAAATACTTTTCATCCTTCCCCAGGCAAAGCCTTATCACATGTTCTCAATAAAAAGTACATTTTTTATTCCCTTAGGGCACGTTGCTGCCTTGCCACAGCTGGTGCCGCCATCTGTTGTTAAAGTGAAGTAATACCATTACAAGATATTCTGCAATAATAGGAATAATTTTTAAAAATGAAACACTGTAGTATATTTTGGGAGTGTTTTGTGTTTGTTGCAAAATTACAACATCGGGTCATAAAGTTTTAAAATTTGGAGCTATGTATTCTTTTTTTAGGATGTCATTACAAAAAAAAGGATCAATGTACAGTGTGTATGAGGTGCTTCAAGCAATTACTGGTGAGGATAGTAATTTAGATGGTCTAGTCGAGGCGACTGATGATGAAGATGAGGAGGAGGAGGAAGCACATGTACCTGAAGTAATTGCTGCTAATGTAGAATTAGGATGTGATACAGAAGACAACAGTGATGGCATTGATGAACAGGCCATTGCATACAAGCATCACCAAAAATAAAAAAAACAGATATCAATGGCAAAACCAGGATTTCATCCCCCCTGGTGTGCTGTTCACAGGTGCTGATATTGTTGCACCTCTTGAGGGTCAACTAGACACTCCTCTTCAGTATTTTCCGAAATTTATATCTTGTGAAATGTTAGATCTACTGGTACAGAATTCAAATGAATGCAGCATTCAGAAATCTGGTGCTGCTGTCAATACAACAAGGAAAGAGATTGAGCAACTCATTGGTATGTATGACTGCAAAAACTGAAGCATACAAAACTTTATTATACTATACCATCTGTATATCTGCATTGTTCCACATTTACAGCTGTAATTTGTTGCTGAAATGCTTAGATTAGGCATCAAATAGATGCTATGAATGTACCGTTTTTGAAAAGTTAATATCGGAAGTTTTTCTTTGTTAAATATAAGTGGAAAGAGTCATTTGTTTCATGGTTAATTTTTAAAATTGCTATTTTTGTTAGTAATTGTAAATTTGGTATCTTTACTGCAATGATTTGCAGAGTGTTCATGTCAGAATATGATTGTTGAGATCTAAGTTTGTATTGCTTCTCAAGTCTGATGTTGTACATATGCTACATTTCTAAAACTTGCAAATATATACCCAGGTAGGGGACAATTTAACATTTCTTCACTTTGAGGCTTAAAACAAAACAAAATATATACATATATATTGTAATTTTTTTTTACTGTGTAATTATATGCTTGGGTCTCACAGGAGTTTCTCTGGCACCCGCACCAGCAAATAACATTTTACCATATGAGTATATCATTGTTTACCTAGAGTATACAAAGTAAATAGTAGTTATTGAATTTGACATATTTTTGGTTGTACTTTGTCACCTTATGTTCAGCCTTGTTGATTGATGAGATAAAAAGAACCATGTGTCACTGTGTGCAGTTTTATATAGAGGTGAGTACCTATGATGCAGAGTAAGGTCATTGCCTTAAACATTGAGCACTATAACTAAAATATACAGTATGTGGCCTCAAGAGATTACCCATTAGTAAAGGTGAATACCAGTTTCACTGTCCATTTGTTTTTTCACCAGACAGGTATTCTGAGTGAATTGGTGTTCACTTATTCGCCTTTCATGCTTCATTACAACGCAAAAATTGCCATGCAATACAACTGTACTTTTTAAGTAGTGGTAGCAGCAACAAGTTGACCAGTTGACTAGAAAGGTGACATCAGTAACATAGTAATGTCATATGCAGACAGGTTAAAATAATTGAATCTATTCAGTATCTTTTGGTTCAGTGGCGTATTGTGAAAGGTGAAGGTGGCTTACATTGACCAAAAATGAGCGATCAACAGATGCAGCCCTCTGCAGGGGAAGCTACACAAATTAAAGCTGCACGCAGAGGAGTTAGAATGTCTAGTGGAGGAAGTTGTTTTAAAATATAATACCTAGTTCCCTTTCAATCTCGAAATGTCAACCATTATGAGTTGGGAAATGACCCTTGTGTCACATGACCTGAGCACATATTTAAAAAGCTGCCTGATAGGCCCGGTGTGACCACGTGTCTGTTACAGTCTGGAACAAGATGCTATGTCACACAGCAACTTTCGCCGTTTGATTCCTCACTCCAGCCTGAGCGAAAGTGTAACCACTTGCTCCGTTAGTAAAATACCTCGCTATTCCTCCTTGGAAGCTGGCTTGCTCCTTCCTTTGTTCTTCTTAGTTCTTTTTCTTTATCTTCAAACTATATCACACGGCCATGTGGTTTAGGCGGCTGAGAAGTGGCGGCTGCTGTTTCCAGCCTCGTCCATTTTGTATTTGTCTTTGTGTTTCGGTTCCTGGTCCGCATTCGCGTGTTGTGCCAAACCGAGTTTTGTGTTTTTTGTTGTTTTTTATTAATAGGGTCAGGGTCCTCAATTACTTGGATGACTGGCTCATCTGTGGCCAGTCGTGGGAGCAAGCTGTGTCTCACACGGCTCTAGTGATGGAGCATCTTACCCGGCTCGGTCTCACACAGTCTCAAAAAGAGCTTCCTGCAAACTGTGCAAGTGACGGTTTTCCTGGGTATCTGCCCATATCAATGCGCTGGAACTGAGAACAGTGCACCTGGCCCTGCACCGTTTTCAATCTGAAAGGCATGTACTAGTGCACACGGACAATACCTCTGTCGTAGCATATGTCAATCGGCAGGGGGGGTTGCGGTCTCTGGGATTGCACCAAGAGGCATTCCAGATGCTCACCTGGGCATAACCACTTTTTCTCTCCCTCAGGGCCGTCCACCTGCCAGGGGTGTCGAATCAGGCTGCGGACCTGCTGTTGAGGGGGGCTCCTTGGCATGCCGAGTGACGCCTGCATCCCCAGGTGGTAGCCATGATTTGGCACAGGTTCGGCAGAGTAGCAGTTGACCTGTTTGCCTCAGAGGAGTCCACACATTGACCTCTGTGGTTCTCGATTCAGAGAAGCGGGGGCCCTCTGGGAATCGATGCCCTAGCCCACAGCTGGCATTAAGGCTTGCTGTATGCCTTCTCCCCTCTACAGCTGATCCCGTCTTTCTTGGAGAAGGTACAGAATGAGGGCACAAGGATCCTCTTAGTTGCGCCGCACTGGCCCAGAAGGATATGGTTTGCAGCCCTGACCCAGCTCATTCAGGGACAGCTGTGGCAGATCCCGCTACAGGGACTTTCTCAGTCAGGCTCAGGGCCATCTGTGGCACCCAGACCCCGGGTCACTCCGGCTGTGGGTCTGGCCCCTGAACGGGAGCGTCTGAGTGCCCTCGGATTCTCAGACTCCGTCATAGCCACACTGCAGGAGACTCTTCATCGAGGTCTCAGTATACATATAAATGGAGGATTTTCCAGGAGTGGTTCTTTGGCGAGAGACCATTTGCAGTTTCTACAGGACCTCCTAGAGGAGGGTAAATCCCCTACTACATTGAAGGTGTACCTGGCTGCTATATCTGTGTGCCATGTCAAAATTGACTCTGTGTCTCCCGGAGTTCATTTTTCGGCAGTGCAGTTTTTAAAAGGGGCTAGGCGGTTCCGCCCTCCTCTTAAACCAATGGTTCCTCCCTGGCGCTTGGACTTGGTACTAGAGGCTCTCACGAAGGCTCCCTTCAAACCTCTCCAGTGGACCCTAGATACTTGTCTTTTAAGACAGTGTTTCTCCTGGCTGTCCCGTCAGCTCTCTCAACAGGCTCTCTCAATAGAGGATTCCTGTTTGCGCTTTGCCAGCGGTGGTGATAAGGTTACTTTGCGCACTAACCTAGCTTTTCTGCCTAAGGCAGTTTTGCAGTTTCACTTGAACCAGTCAGTGGAATTGGAAGTGTTCCACCCGCCCTCCTTCTCTTCTGAAGTTATTATTATTATTTGTTTATTTGGCAGACACCTTTATCCAAGGTGACTTACAGAGACTAGGGTGTGTGAACTATGCATCAGCTGCAGAGTCACTTACAACTACGTCTCACCCGAAAGACGGAGCACAAGGAGGTTAAGTGACTTGCTCAGGGTCACACAATGAGTCAGTGGCTGAGGTGGGATTTGAACCGGTGATCTCCTGGTTACAAGCCCTTTTCTTAACCACTGGACCATACAGCCTCCTGAAGTAGATCAGAGACTTAACACACCCTTCCCTGTCAGGGCGCTGAGGTGTTACATTGACAGTTCTCAATCATGGCAACAGACAAACCAGTTATTTGTGTATTATGGGTCACATACTCAAGGTAAAGCACTTTCCAAGCAGCGATTGTCACATTGGATAGTAGATACTATCCGGCTGGCTTATGAGCTGGCTAACCTACTACTCCTAGTGATGTTACAGCCTCACTCCACTAGAAGGAATATGACGTCTTGGGCAGTGTTTCATGGGGCATCCCTGCCTGATATATATAACACTGCGGCCTGGTCCACACTGCACACTTTTATAAGGTTTTAGCGACTTGATTGCAGCTTGCCTTTTTGCACAGCAGCCTTCCAGTTAGGCTCCCGCCAGGGCAGGGCTTGTGGCTGCTTTGGCTCACTGCGATAGCTTGGGGATACATTTCCCAACTCCTAATGGTTGACATTTCGAGATTGAAAGGGAACATTAGGTCACTTACCATAACCCTGTTTCCCATTAATTTTGCGAGGTCGATAGCTCGCCTTCATTGCCATTCAGAATCAAATGCCGAAGGTTGCTGTGTGACACAGCTTGCTCCCACGACTGGCCACAGATGAGCCAGTCGTCCAAGTAATTGAGGACCCTGACCCTATTAAAAAAACAACTTAAAACACAAAACTCGGTTTGGCACAACACGCAAACGCGGACCAGGAACCGAAACACAAAGACAAATACAAAATGGATGAGGCTGGAAACAGCAGCTGCCGCTTCTTAGCCGCTTCTCATTCTGAACATATAAGAATAGGAAACACACCTATTCTATTAATGTGCAGATGGTTTGTAATTGTGCACAATTTAGCACTGCACCACTGACTAATTTAAATAAAAACTGACAGCATGCATTTGGATTATAGGCAGCTCATGATAATACGAATTAGAGGTATAATACAACATTTATTGCTGGTCTTTTGAAATTCGTATTAATGAGAACTGACTGTCCTCCTGTAAGTATCATAACTTGTCAATGAGGTACCATGATCTATTTTGCGTTAATTGACGAGGCTACTATGTAGGCCAAGTTAATAATAATAATAATAATAATAATAATAATAATAATAATAATAATAATAATAATAATAATGATACAATAGCTAAAATCATTCAGTTTCAATTTAAAATAATTGTTTATTCGCATTGTACACCAACGTGTACAATGCAGCAGCATGATTTATTTTGTGTTACCAGTAACCTGAAGGCTAAAGTAGAAAGAAAGTGTGCTAGGTATTCATTTGATTTTACTACTGTATTGTATACTGTATAAGCATACTGTACAGATTTATATTTATACATAATGTAATGTTTAGCCTACCCAAAACACATTAGTCTTTTTTCAGTGCAATGATTTATACATTTAAAATACATAGAGCACTGTCAATGTATGTTTGTGTGCGATTTTATTGTATTTTTTTAAACCCGACACCTCCTTATGTTGGAAAAACATATCAGGTTTAGTGAGGGGCTAATCTTTGATTATGAAAAGCTTTTGGGGGGTGAAGGTTGGGACCCCACTATAGCATCTGATGGGATTAAACTGCCTTTTATATTTATTCGAAAAAATTACGCATGACTCTCGCAATGCTAGTGATCTCGCTAAGATGACGCAACAAATATTTAAATTAATATATTGCGGCTCTCTTTATTAACAAATGTTCTCATAGTACATATGGCAAAACGCATACTTCCCGAATTGTTGCAACAGAAATGCATTTATGGAATGTTTGCATTGTGACTGACCCTTCTTAGTACATCCACCCCTCACTGTAGCCTTACAGCGAAAATTTCAAGATTGTATCATAAGCAATACTTTTAAGAAAGCAGGGCCATAACTGTTGCAGGTCCTTTTTTATTTGGTTGTCAAGGAAACCTGCCTTTTAGTTTTGTAATGCGATAGAGATCAGACATTGATTAGGTAATTACAACCTATTAATAATCCATGTTATACCTGTCAGTTGTTATAAAGTATTAAACATATTAGTATACCTGCATATTATAACACAAAGAAACTGCTTGCATACCAATAAACCCAAAAGTGGTCAGTCGCTATTTCCTTCACTGTTACATAACTATAGTCTCTTGAAATAAAAAAGGTGAATCCACAGAACTTGTTTGGTGCACCATGCTGCAACCTGTAAACACTGTTTTTTGGTGGAGATCGACAGTTACTGTATACAAAACTTCCACAGGAAAACAACAACAAGCCCTCTAATACATCTCACAAATATTGTTTTTACATTCTGTACTGTATATAGATGCGATACTGGCCTTTTAAATGTATAGAATCACAATGGTATTTTTTTTCCCATATGCAACTGTTGGATATTACTTCTGCAGGGTCAGCAGGCCCATTATCTGATTTTAAGTATATATTTACTTGAGCTGAGATAAAGTTGCTTTTGGATTAAAACTGAACTATCATTCCAGTTCATGTGCTGTTTAATATAAGAATATGTAATAAGGAAACCAGTTTTCCAAAATAAATCAACAAATGACTAAAAATGACTTATTAAAGTTATGCTTTTATTTTTTTTTAAAAGATACAACAATCATATTTGTCACTGTTTGTTAAAATGTACAGTGTTCACTTTGTATCGTTGTGTGACTGTTTGTTAAACTCAAATGGTGTCTGTAATGGATGGTGAATTGGGTATTTTTCAGGAGTGTGATTGAATGGCCATTTACCCATGCTGCCAAGAAATTACCATGCACAGTACTGAAACCCAGATCAACAGCAGCCTGTTTTCTTCTGTGCAATCAACATGAATCGGAATTGTGACAGCAATGACGTTCCCTTAGAGGCAGGCATAGCACTGTGTTGAAATTTGGGAAGATGAAGCCATTATTTTACCAGTTTAAACATTACTGGTACAACTTCTCTCTGATGACAATTTGAAACAGGCATTTATTACTACCCATTATTATAAGATACCTTCCAAATCACAACTGTATATGAATATATTGCTGCAAGAACAGTACCTAAAATGAGATGAAAATTGTATGGCACAGAAGCAAAAGCTTAAAAAATCCACTGTATTTTCTTAAAATGCCACAAAACAGCAGTAACAATGATTCAAAGGAATTCAAGACACATACTTATCTAATTCAAGATGTCATTTAGGAATACCTAAAGACTGACAGTATTCATTGTCATCAAGGATATCCGGTGGGTAAAAATTCTAATTGGCCTGATGATTAATTAGTCTCTGAGTTATTATGTAATCTATTATTTTACTGTACAGTATATTATAATGAATCTGGTTTTGTATTTACTACTGTAGAACAATGTACTTGTCTTGTTGCTGTCCAGAAACTCATTGTACAAGTCTGGCATGTTTGTTCGGGTATATCCGGGTATATGTGCTGTAACCCTCTGTGTTGACAAATGTTCAATATGGCCACCTTCCACTTCAAAAACATCCTCTTAAATAAATAAATGAAAAAAACAAGTCAGAGGTTGGATGTCAACGAGTGAGCACACACACTGCAATTCAATGTCTTAACCACTGCACAAAGTCAGGTTCTTTTACATAAGCAGTTATAGAGTACTTAATATCTCACCAACCGGGGGCAGGATTGCACAAAATTACCTGTCAATTATTTTTTTATTGACCAAATATTCTTCTTCTCATTTCTTATCTTCATTTTACAAAATAATTTTCAACTGGATTGAAACTTTTGTTTCTGTTAATTCTGGATAAGCTTTGCTCTATGTCAATATCACCCTGTGACAGGGCGGCAGAAGCACGTATTTATTACAAATCCAAAAATAAATCGAAAGGATTGACAAAAACTACGGTCATAGAGCAAAATAAAAAGGTTTCCCAAAACAAATCACGAAAACAAAATAATTCCTCCACCCAAAACAAGTATTGTGCTGATCTTAACCCAGCACACATATCAATTATTTACTTTCTTTTAACTTTCATTTTACTTTCGTTCTCCCGGCTCTCTCTCGTTCTTCTTCCAAACACCCTTCCTGACCAGCAAAAGCTGATGTTTTTTATACACTTGGCCATCTCCAGATTACCAACAAATCAATCAATCTGGAGAGGGCCACATTTTGCATGAGAGTTTTATATCAGCCAATCTGTTAATAATTCATGGCTGCCGACTGCGCATTCTCACAAGCTGTCTGGCAGAGACAAGCTGCTAACACCACCCCTGCCAGACCACATTTAAACTATACAATAATACCAACACCTTGTGTTTTTAACACCAAACAATACATTTCTTTTAAAATCATAATACAACAATACCATTCCCTTTTTAAATAAACCCACAATAATACATTTATCAGCAGGGCTCTTCTGCCCTGCCACACACCCATAAAGATAATCTTACAGTAGATAGAGGTCCAATGCCCTTTCTCCTCCAAATACCTGAGATACCAATGCCTATTGATTCTGTGGCCTTTTCCCAGTATTCCAATAGCTAATAATATAATGATTGGTATGCTGTCCATATACTTGGACAGCATATGGTGTAGCATAGTCATAGTTTTACACACAACATGCAATTTCTAGCATTTCAGTACAGACAAGATACAATTATGTATCTACTGCCCACACTTTATACTTCATACTAAAAATAATGAGAATAAAAAATAAAATCATATCTAATGGAAATAAGCAGTAACTTTATCACAACCTGAAAAACATAGGAATAGCTAGGCTATGAATCTAATTTGATTTTGGAATATTTAGCAAGAGAGTTAGTACATTCCATCATTGTGATTGGATGTTGGGGATATCTTTTAGAATGTAATGTGTGTAAGCCAGCAATATGTATTCAGAAGAGGAATGGCTCCTCATCATTGAGATATCAGTTGTGCCTGTTTACACTGCAGCTTATTTCAGAAAGTCTTTAAGCATCAATCATGCTAAAGCATGCACCTGGGTTTCAATGCTATGTTACTCAGTCTATTCACCTACCACCCACCTACCAGCTACTTCCAGGATTGTCAAATGTATCACTGTGTGCTTAAAATAAGTGACAGTTGGCTTTGTATTAATATTTTATAGTGTAGTGCACTTCTAGGGTAGTGATTATATATGATAGATTTAACTTGAACTGATATGCGATTTTAGGTGTCAAGTATTGTGTGATTTCTAACAAGAAACATACGCCACTAACAAAAAATATACCCCCAAGCATTATTGGGATATTATTCATTTATAATTTGTTAATGATGTGCATCTTTCTAAATTTGGCTTGTGTGCAGCTGCTACATAGGCACTGTAAATGAAGCTTGGTTCAAATATATACAAATTACATTCTGATTAACCAGCGCCAGGTCTCTCTCTGTTGCAAAAGCAATCAAACAATCAGACGATCCAATTTTCAACTGTTTACAAGAAAGCCTGAACATGTTGTAGTTTCTGTTGTAAAGAGGATGCAAAACAGGAAAACAGCTTTAATACAGCTTTAAATCCCGCTAACAAGCCTCCATTCCTGATTGTAATCTCGTTTTAAATCTCGCAAGTGGATTCTCCAATAGAAATGTAGGAATATGCTGTCAGTCAGTAGTTGGGGCTGGTTTAAATTATTCAGAATGAATCAATGATAGATACTAGTAAGGCCGGACATTGCCCAGCAGCACTGGGAAATGTATTTATTATTATTTTTGTAGTAGATTTTATGTTTTAATGGGAAAAAGTTAAAGTTAACTTGAATTGATTAACCATTTCCATAGTTTTTCCTGTGTTTTCCGGCTACAGTGCCTTGCGAAAGTATTCGGCCCCCTTGAACTTTGCGACCTTTTGCCACATTTCAGGCTTCAAACATAAAGATATGAAACTGTAATTTTTTGTGAAGAATCAACAACAAGTGGGACACAATCATGAAGTGGAACGAAATTTATTGGATATTTCAAACTTTTTTAACAAATAAAAAACTGAAAAATTGGGCGTGCAAAATTATTCAGCCCCTTTACTTTCAGTGCAGCAAACTCTCTCCAAAAGTTCAGTGAGGATCTCTGAATGATCCAATGTTGACCTAAATGACTAATGATGATAAATAGAATCCACCTGTGTGTAATCAAGTCTCCGTATAAATGCACCTGCACTGTGATAGTCTCAGAGGTCCGTTTAAAGCGCAGAGAGCATCATGAAGAACAAGGAACACACCAGGCAGGTCCGAGATACTGTTGTGGAGAAGTTTAAAGCCGGATTTGGATACAAAAAGATTTCCCAAGCTTTAAACATCCCAAGGAGCACTGTGCAAGCGATAATATTGAAATGGAAGGAGTATCAGACCACTGCAAATCTACCAAGACCTGGCCGTCCCTCTAAACTTTCAGCTCATACAAGGAGAAGACTGATCAGAGATGCAGCCAAGAGGCCCATGATCACTCTGGATGAACTGCAGAGATCTACAGCTGAGGTGGGAGACTCTGTCCATAGGACAACAATCAGTCGTATACTGCACAAATCTGGCCTTTATGGAAGAGTGGCAAGAAGAAAGCCATTTCTTAAAGATATCCATAAAAAGTGTAGTTTACAGTTTGCCACAAGCCACCTGGGAGACACACCAAACATGTGGAAGAAGGTGCTCTGGTCAGATGAAACCAAAATCGAACTTTTTGGCAACAATGCAAAACGTCATGTTTGGCGTAAAAGCAACACAGCTCATCACCCTGAACACACCATCCCCACTGTCAAACATGGTGGTGGCAGCATCATGGTTTGGGCCTGCTTTTCTTCAGCAGGGACAGGGAAGATGGTTAAAATTGATGGGAAGATGGATGGAGCCAAATACAGGACCATTCTGGAAGAAAACCTGATGGAGTCTGCAAAAGACCTGAGACTGGGACGGAGATTTGTCTTCCAACAAGACAATGATCCAAAACATAAAGCAAAATCTACAATGGAATGGTTCACAAATAAACATATCCAGGTGTTAGAATGGCCAAGTCAAAGTCCAGACCTGAATCCAATCGAGAATCTGTGGAAAGAAATGAAAACTGCTGTTCACAAATGCTCTCCATCCAACCTCACTGAGCTCGAGCTGTTTTGCAAGGAGGAATGGGCAAAAATGTCAGTCTCTCGATGTGCAAAACTGATAGAGACATACCCCAAGCGACTTACAGCTGTAATCGCAGCAAAAGGTGGCGCTACAAAGTATTAACTTAAGGGGGCTGAATAATTTTGCACGCCCAATTTTTCAGTTTTTTATTTGTTAAAAAAGTTTGAAATATCCAATAAATTTTGTTCCACTTCATGATTGTGTCCCACTTGTTGTTGATTCTTCACAAAAAATTACAGTTTCATATCTTTATAATTGAAGCCTGAAATGTGGCAAAAGGTCACAAAGTTCAAGGGGGCCGAATACTTTCGCAAGGCACTGTATATACCAGTTTAATTTAATTTGTATCAGGGGTGTTTTATTATTATTATTTATTTCTTAGCAGACGCCCTTATCCAGGGTGACTTACAATTGTTACAATAGACATTATTTTTACATACAATTATATAATTTTTTTACATACAATTACCCATTTATACGGTTGGGTTTTTACTTTTTTACTCTCTAGGTAAAGTATCTTGCTCAAGGGTACAGCAGCAGTGTCCCCCACCTGGGATTGAACCCACGACCCTCCGGTCAAGAGTCCAGAGCCCTAACCACTACTCCACACTCTCATAAGGTGACCCTTTATTATTGCCTTTACACATTAAGAAGTATAAATAATGCAGAGATGGTCTGATGAAAACGTAAAGGACAGCTGCTGCATATCACCATTAACAAATCAGAATGAATGCTGATTACATGTTCTACTGTTTTAGAATAGAGAGAAGATAAATGTATATTACTTTGTAAAATGTATCTACACTATCTACCAATGCTTTATGTCAATGTTTTATAGACACTAATGTACATAATAAGTGGTATGCTGTATGTTTACATGTCTGGTTCTATAAACGTTACTGTTAATCACTCTTACTTAAATCATATAATGATTTTCTGCAGTTTTTTGCTTATATTCATATTCTTGTAATGGCATTCAGACACAAACCTCCTTGTTTGTTTCCGTGGTTACCAAGTTCTCTCTCTCTCTCTCTCTCTCTCTCTCTCTCTCTGATTCATTGTATCATTTTATGACTGTCACTATAAAATGCACACAGCAATGTCTATTGATTATGCAAGCTGAAGATTACCTTTCCTGCGGCTTTGGATGGGATTTTAGAAAAGAGAAATTGTCATGCTGCATTGACTCTGCCCGGACTGCCCTTCTCATCCCCCAAGATACAGTTCTTAGTATTATTTAATTCCTGCCACTCTTGTGACACACAACACAGTGTATTCCAGTGAATCCCTAGGCCAGGACACTGGAGGTTCAATAGCTGCAACTTACTGTAGTGAAGCATCAATTAAAATATGAATCCACTTTTTATGTCAAATAATGTTCTTATTATAGGAAGATCTAACAGTATTCTTAATAATACTACATATTAAATAGTTGCTGATATTATAATTTAAATAATACTCTACACATGTTATTAAGATGCTTTAATGAACAAGTAGCTTCATGTGTCAATTAATTGCTTATCCATATTCCCCTTACTATTTCTAATATTGAGTTATTACCCTTTTTCTCTAGATGTTCCTTTACGACTTTGAGCTTGCCTGTAGAAGCCATATGCTGGGACAACCAGCCTTCTTAATTCCATCCAAACCATGTTACAATGCACCTTTCAACTCTGACAACCCCATGTACATTACAAACCCTTCTTCCTTTAAATACAGTAAATGCTGGTGCAGTAAATACCAGAGGCCTGTTTCTCTTTTTTTGGGAAAACAGAAAATGGTGTTTGTTGTTTGGCTCACATTCACAATGTGCTTATTGAAACAGTTTTTACATATACATGTCTGGGTTGAGAATCACGTTCAAATGTCTTCCAGTCTTTAATATTGAATACATTGTGTTTAAGTTAACTACTGTATGTAATATGATCTGTAACATATAGCAGAATATAAGGCTGTATTCTAAAGTGTTTTAATATATTAGTGTTTGATTATTGTATAATTACGCTATGTATGGATTCACAATTGATTTTAAAACCATTTTCAATTAAGGAATGCTATGATAGGTGAAAATTGTTATTTGTAACTTTAAATAACATCTATGGCTGTTATCCAATGAATGGTGTTATTATTGGATTGATTGGTGTCTATTACATATGATAAAGCTGTTTTTTCAATTGACAATCGCTGTAACACCTGATGAAGACACACAATGGACTCCTTTGCGAAAGGGAACTAAACATTATGGTGCACCATAATTTCAATTAATATGCACGTTCACGATTTCCATATTTACTATTGCAATTTTATTAATTATTGCATGAAATAGTTGGCATATTATGGCACACACTCATTTTAGTGTGCCACACTATGCTAATCAGAATGAATATGTGATGTGTATGGTAATGCATGATAATGTATTTAAATGAGGCACCTCGCTCTGAATAATGAGATGAGCTTTATTTACACCGTATTCACTAAAAAGCGATAATCGTAGTGCGCACCTTAAAATGAGCGATAATTAATGTGTTTAGAAACCAGACTTTAACCACTGATAGGCATACTATATTAACCTATTTTTCTGGTCTGAAATCTATCTGGCGTCATGGAGGCATTATTGCAATAAGGTTTTCTTATAGAGCAGTGAAAATTACATATAAATAGCAGGTTATATTAAGCGTGAATAAATGTGAAGTAATGTTATAATTTCTTAGATTTTATTTTATGGCTCATTACATTGGTACAAATAATAGAGTGGTTAAATAAAACACTAGTTGAAACGTTAGCTTACTTACCGTAACCCAGGTTCCCTGAAAAATAAATGTCAACTATTACGAGTTGGGAAATGACCCTCGTGTCACATGACCCTGAGCACATATTTAAAAAGCTGCCTGATAGGCCCTGTGTGAGCATGTGTCTGTTACATTCTGGAACGAGACGCTACTTCACACAGCAACCTTCGGCATTTGATTCCGAATGGCAATGAAGGCGAGCTAGCGACCTTGCAAAATTAATGGTTGACATTTCTTTTTCAGGGAACCAGGGTTACGGTAAGAGCGCCCATCCAGTGCTCAGAAGGGGAGAGTACGAGCATCCACACCCCCTGTGCAGGCTGTTTTTGTATCCACACCAAGGGGGAGACAGCCTGCTGTGCCCACTGTCATCATCCAGGAGAGACGTCCCGATGTTCCTGCCGTTGTCTCCAGCGCCCAAGAGAGGGGCGCCCAACAAAGAAAAACCCAAGAGGGGTCGCTGGGACGAATACTCCCACCTGGTCAATGCCTCGAGTGGAGCTCCTGCTGCCACCTTCTTGGCCGGGGGCTCCCCTCCCACCATCACCTCCTGAGGGTCCGCTGCTGCCATCGCCTCCTGAGGGTCCACACTTGTAGTCGCATCCCCAGTGTTTGCTCCTGCCCTGTGCTGCATCACATACGGCTGCCAAGCCTGCACCGCCTAGGGCTGCCGAGCCAGCACTACCTAGGGCTGCCGGGCCTCTATCGCCTGGTGATGCCTGTTTGCCATCGCCTGGTGATGCCTGTTCGCCATCGCCTGTTGAGGCCAGCTCGCCATCGCCTGGTGAGGCCAGCTCGCCATCGCCTGGAGAGGCCAGCTCGCCATCGCCTGGAGAGGCTGGTTCGCCATCGCTTGGTGAGGCCAACTCACCATCGCCTGGTGAGGCCAGCTCGCCATCGCCTGGGAAGGCTGGTTCGCCATTGCCTGGGGAGGCTGGTTCGCCATTGCCTGAGGATGCCTGTGCGCTATTGCCAGGAGATGCCTGCCCTGGAGGCCGTTTGCTGCTGACCACCGGGGATTTGCTAGGGTTGGAGGAGCCAGCCTTGGCGCTGTCAGCACGTGTACTGACAGCAGTATCGTTGCCAGCATTGTCGCTGCCAACTGTCCAATAGCAGCATTTCTGCTGCTGGAGTGTGCTACCCTACTGTCAGCCTTTCCACTGCAAGCGGGGCTATGGGAGGAAGCAGGTTTTCTGCTGCCGGAGTGCCCCATTGGCAGCAATAGCACTGCCTGTCTTGCCCTTATGGGCTGCATGACTGCAGAGAGCAGCCTTTCCGCTGCCAGGATTACCGGCCGTAGACCCCTTGAAGTCCCTCTTCTTGGCCTGAGACTTTGCGCAAGACTTTGGGGATTTTAAGGGGAGAGGTGGCTGTTTAAGGGGAGAGGTGGCTGTGAGAGGCCCTGTGTGCTTTAATTTAGTGTACAGTTAGACCAGGAGAGACACCAGCCCTCCAGAACCAGGGTTGGAGACCCCTGCTTTATATAGTGTGTGGTTTTAGGTAACCAATCAAACACGTGAGCATCTTTTTTAATTGTCACAACTTCTGTTCAGGCTTTTGCATAAGTCTGGGGGCATAGCTTTTTCTTTTCTCAACCTGATCAATACTACTACTTTTCAATTCAGCAATGCTTGATTGTATTCTGTGCAACAAAGCCAGAAAATTGATGTGTCCACCCCCTGTTTAAACATTTAATCAAAATCCAAATAGATGGTGTGCTGCTTTGGGGAATAATATTCAAATTAATTTTAGTTGCCAATAATTATGGGCACAACTGTATCTATAGACACAATATTCTGACATACTTACATATTTCAGTTTACTGTGCTAGTTTATTATCTTTATATTCATCCCCAACAAATGACATCATCTTTACAATAATGCCTTTTAGTTCATAACATATCAGGCATCATTAAAGTAGGGAGAGGAACAGTGTCCGTAAAATAGATTTTCTTTAGAAGGCAGAAATCAGTGTTCTCCACATGCTGTTACAATGACATCATGACACAGTTCAGCTGGTTTCTCCCATCATTCAACTGAAGTATAGCCACCATTACTTACATTTATGAACAGTTTCCTACCTAATGGTCAGTTTCTTGGCTGTGTAATTGCCAGTAATTTCATGGACAGATTATTAGTGCATTGATTCACTGCCTGTGTTCAGTATTTTGTATAAGAATTGGTGAAAAGCAAGAAAGTTTCTTTTTTAAAAGCAGAGCATTCCAAATATATCTTCAGTCATAGAAACTTAATATTTAAATAATTTTAGCAACATTGCATATACCTTAATGTTGAAGATATTTGGAAAAATGATTCTATATGCAAAAAGAAAATGAAATTCCCTTTCATGTAAAAATACAAAACATTGTTGGTCATTTAAGAATGCATAGTGCAGAAAGCTTTTCTTGGATACAAAGTATCATTGCTGTCTAATACATTCTTATGTGGATGTAACATTTAGTTCTGTAGTTTTGTTCATTATCATAATAATTCTAGTAAAAAAGCATTTTGTATATGTAAAAGGCACTCAAGTATAGTGCAGTGGCAACCTTAATTAGATGCACTCAGTGTACTGTATTTAGCTTCAAGTACTTACATGTAGCTGCAAGGGGTGGTCTTGTATTATAACCTTGATTACTTTGACATGCAGACTTAAAACAAAAAATAATAATTGTTTTAATATATATATATATTCTGAATGCATTCTGAATGCATGCAAAATAAAAACAGTGGAAACCGTTCAATGTTCTAAATGATAAAAACTACTGATCATACCAAATCCATCTGCAGAATTTAAGAACATATTCTCATTACAAATAGTATCTCAGTACAGTACAAGCCACTATCATTTCCGTTTGTACAAAGCTTTGAAAAATTATATTTTGTTTGAATCAACCTCTCCTTAAAAGAAAAACATATTTTTAAAAAGTTGTGAACCTCTAAAGAAAATCCTACTACTGTAACAGTTTTAAATCAGATACATTTTTTGTGCAAAGAAAATGTGTCAGTCAGCAATGAAGTGAAACCTTCAAAAACCATTTGAAGAAAAATTTTGTGAATTTTGGTGAACTGAAAATGACTGACCTTTGGGATCAGCCCTTGTGGGAACTAAGATCAGGACCAACAATCTCATATATTTAGTGTAGGCAACATTCACGATAAAAATTCTTAACACTCGCTAACGTTTTCTTTAACAAGCAGTCTCTAAACGAGTTACCAGTTAGGCCAGTTGAATGCCAGCTTCCCCATATATCTTGCCTCAAGAATTTTAGTTTTTTTTTTGCACAGAAATCAAAAACAGAAGATGAGGAATATATCTCTACATTTATATATTGGGTTAGTATGAGCAAAATCAAATATTCTAAGAGCGTAATTCTACATTACAGTCCAAAGTCATTGTGATAACATGACTGTAGACTTTCAAAAAGTGTAAAGTGTGTTTAACATATATAAGTATGCAATATTCAAGTAAGTATTGCTGAATAGAAAATCTGGTTTATTAAAATGTTTTTAAAGTTTGGAGAAAAGCAGTCAGTCAGTCAAAAAAACAAAACAGAACAAAAAACAGCTGAAAATTGAGTGGAAGCCTGTCATTGGTATTCTTCACTGTTTCTGCAAGCAAAACACTGCTTCTTCAATCTCCGGTCTAACTACCTATCCCCTGCAAGCAGTTATATCTCTAGAAAAACCATTTTCAATGTAATTCAGATGCAGTACATTTAGAAAACAGAGCACATCATATTCGATCACCGAAAAAACAGATGCAATTAAAACTCTTAAATCATGCCATTCCTATGTTAGTATGTTTTCACTTTTCCATTTTTTTAATGATGACATTTTTGGGGTTTTTAAAAGATGGTATACCACACACATTAAAGGGAAAATAGTTCTGTGAATAGTGTGCCCATTTAGGCTGCAGCAGTTGTGAAATTGGATAGGAAAACATATTATTATTATTATTATTATTATTTATTTCTTAGCAGACGCCCTTATCCAGGGCGACTTACAATATCACATTATTTTTACATACAATTACCCATTTATACAGTTGTTTTTTTACTGGAGCAATCTAGGTAAAGTACCTTGCTCAAGGGTACAGCAGCAGTGTCCCCACCAGGGATTGAACCCACAACCCTCTGGTCAAGAGTCCAGAGCCCTAACCACTACTCCACACTGCTGCCCCATATGTAGTCATAGCTGCTATAAAAGTGTCTCTGAAAATTCAGTATCGGTGGTTTGAATCAATAACCAAGCTATGCCAAGCAGAGAGAGGCCAGAATAATCATCTTTCCCCTGAGACACCCAGTCAAGGCACAGGGGAACAGTGGATTGGAAAAGCAGGGGATCAGCTGACAAATCCAATGTAATAAAGATATCAGGTCAAGTCCAAAGCCTCTTAAATGAATGCATTTCTTTTTCAATTCAAGATGTGAAAAGCATATCAGGTATGAGTCTGACAATAGGTTTACACTTACAATACTGCCGTGGCTTAAAAGGCAAATTAATGCAAGAATTTAAGATACTGTACAATGGAACTATTGATACTGTAAGTAACATAAAAGATTCTTAAGTGCTTTCCGTATTATTTAAAATAGTGAATATCTTCATTATCAATCAAACCTCAACATTAAAACACACATGGCATGCTTCCTTTTGAAGTGTACTCATATGAATACAACCCAAACAAATGCCAACAGCTGGCTCTTTCCTTATGTTAAGTAAAAGATTCATTAAAATGTATTGCTTGAAGACACATCTCCATGGACCTCAACCTGCCATGTTTAAAATGACTGCATCCAAAATTAATTAATAGGAAAATCATGTGCACTTTCATATTTTATTTATATTGCTGGATTATCCTTCACGGTTGAAACTGGCAAGAACATGTATTTCTATTGAACTTACTGAATACAATACAAAACAGCATTACAATTATCACAAACATAAATTCCAACAGTCTACATCTCTCTTATATGTAGTTATAGTAATTGAATCCTTTTAATCACACTGTTTGGCAACACATATTCTGTCTCATATGTGTAGATTTAGCATTACCAGATCCAGCACAAATTGAACAACATTGCCAAATTGCATTGTCAGTTGTCAGAGTACCTCTGTGTGCGTGTGTGTGTGTATATATATATTTATTTAGAATCCAGTGTTGGCAATGGAACATGAAACAAACAATGTGATTGGTCAAGCAAGGGTTCCAGCTGTCCGTATATTGGATGGATACGTACAGTTGGAGCCTTGTCACATATTCGAAATCACTGCGCTGCCTCACACCCACACCTGAAAGCAATAATCGGTTGCCAGCACGGTTTAAAAGCCCGCAGAAACACATTTTTAACATTTGCTGGACATTCTTTGACTGCATATATAACATATAATTTCCTACAGAACAATAGCTTCAGCAGTTCTGATCGAACTGAGCTAAAATACCAGCATTTAGGTTAATGATATAAAAATGATCCAGTCAAAATGTTTAGATTCGTGGAAATAACTTTTTTTTTTTCTTTTTCATGTTTTCGTACTTTTAAATTTTGCTCAGTGAATTAGGCTCAAGCCTGATGTTGTAGATAGACCGCAGCAATAACACAGCTGTGCTAATTTAATACCAATTTTAGTACAAACGTCACTTTTTTTTTCCTCTTGGTAAGGTACCCATGATATATGCTGCTTAAGGCTAGTGTATAATGAATTGTATCTTATTACTAAGGGCCAGAAAAGTATAGGCTAAAGCAATAAGCTATCCGATGACCAATCATGAAGATAACTAAAAAATAAATGTAATAGGCTTCATTATTTATTCATGTATTTATTGCATGGGTATTTTTATTTGTATTTGTAGTAGCTTCAGTTTTTTTTATAACCTTGCTTATAAAACAACTTAACTATAAAGCAGTTTTATGAGTCAAATGGCAATGATCTGAAACATCGAATAAATGGTGTTTAAAAAACACTATGCCCCTCGTACTGTATGCTTATTTCTTTTCTGTTTGATCAAAGAAGCTTGCCAATACTAGGATTGCTTGGTATGGCCTTCAGTTAGAGTAGAAAGATGTGCGAGATTACATCTCAAACGGGATATTTTTTTTATTATTATTTTTTTTTGGTTAATTGTGTGATTCGGTAGTTTGTTTATTTTGGGCTGTACCCGAGTCCATGTGGGGTGTTTTCCATTGGTTGTTCTCATTCCAAGAGTCCCAGTGTTTCTCAATTAGTCTGCTGTTTCGCCCTCTGTCAGCTGTTTTTAGTGTTAAGGCATTCCAAAATCATCTGGTTTCACCTTTTGAAAGACATTGCCGGTGCCACAGAATTTATTCAGCACTGGTGAAGATAAACCACATGTCCAGTATTTAGTTTATGACTCTTTTTAAAAGCATTCTTTATCAGTGGGGGCATTTGTCAAAAGAAACCAAGTGGACACAGAGAATGGCTTAGGACCCCCCTTTGTATATTCCTTTTCTGTTAATTTCATATACAGAATCATATTATGACCCAATCTGGCGCTACGTTCCCCCTTCTTGAGGACGATGAGGTCCCGAGACGTTGTAGCCCTTTAAGACATGAAAAAGTAATTAAGCTTGGTCATTTCATTATTATAGCAAGTTAAGCATCAACAATCAATTAAATCATTCATGACTCGAACTAAAGGAAAATCGAGTGATACAAGCTATATATATATATATATATATATATATATATATATATATATATTAGTAGTGACTGAGTAGTGGCTCTTCCACCTCACTCTCTTATACTAACTGTCTTTCTCTATGCCCTGTCTATTGGTAAAAATGCCAATCAACAATATTACTGCACAAATTAAACCAGTGAACAGTTTTTGCGTTGCAACTCCCATTTTTTAAGCTGTGTTTTACGCCATAGGTTACACAGTATCAGATAAACTTTACTTTACCTCTGTAAAGTGCTTTGTGATGGTGGTCCACTATGAAAGGCGCTATATAAAAATAAATATATTATTATTATTATTAATTCCATTTCAGATAAGCCATCACACATTCACAGTGATTGATTAACAATAAACACACTGTGTGTTTTAAAGAAAAGCGACGGATTGGGCCTCTTAGTCTGCCCTGTGTTTGTCTCGCTATAAAGCCACTCAGGGGTACCTTTGAGCACACTGCCTTTTAAAAAAAATTTTTTTTGTCAGTCCACAAAGGACTGTGCTGTCTATTCATCTTTCACTGAGAGGAACCCAACAGAGAGAATAATAACTTCAAACAGAAAGTCTGAGCAGAATACATCTATTGTTACTAAAGTAGTTTTCCTTCAGGCTTAAACTGTTTATATTCTTGTTTTGTATTCTTTAAAAATAAAAATAAATGTTATGGTGACATCTGGATAACTGGTAATATCTATATTGGAGCATCCCCAATGACAAGGACACCATCAGACTCATAAATAACCCATATTAGCTTATCCTGTCCTGAAGTGGCTGTAGAGGCAGCTCCTGTCTTTTTAATAGGAATATTGTATGTGACATTGTTGAATGCTTACATTCCTCAATAAATAAATCCATTCAAAATCATTGCAGGAAGTACTCACCTACACACATCTACATTTTGGGGTTGAGGCCAGCAACTCTTCATCTAACGAGCCATTAACTACCTTAAAACATACTGGACTCGATTCTGATGAAATGAGTGCAATCGGAGACGCAGTGGTGGTTAAAGTCAAACGCGTCTGCCATTCTGATCAAAACAAAAATGCAGCGCAAGCGCGTTTAGTGGCACAGTGACAGCGCCCAGCCAATCAATGCTGAGTAGGTTGGGGAATCTGCTATCCAATCAAGGCCAGGCAACAATCTCTTTAAGAGACAGAATGTGCTTGCGTCACCGCAAGGCTCAGTTTTGAATGTGGAAGTGGTGCTCATGTTGAGCGGCAGTAGCACAGAGCAAGAAAAAACAGCACAAGTCAGAACAGCAAGTAGTAGTCACTCGCCGAGAGAATAAGTAAAGCATGCTTCACAACACAGGAGATTGGTAGAGGCACGTAGGGCAGTCATTTATTATTTATAATAATTATACAAGGTACATTATTTCATGGCATTGACATTACTACATGTAAAGTGTAAAATACTTACTACCCTCCCTGATCTGTCTACCTGTAGCAGCAGTGATTCACTTTCTAGCGGGACATAAAGTGCCACATCACGTTCCTTCTGAGTTTGTAATGTACTAGAATTTCAATATAAGCTGGGCTTTAATTCTCATGGAATATTTCCCAGAGCCCATTTTTTTTAATCTTTATTTGCTATATAGTACTAAATTTAAATAAATAGATAGGACAGCGAGGAAGCAGTGTGGAGCAGCAGTGTGGAGTAGTGGTTAGGGCTCTGCACTCTTGACTGGAGGGTCGTGGGTTCAATCCCCAGTGGGGGACACTGCTGCTGTACCCTTGAGCAAGGTACTTTACCTAGATTGCTCCACTAAAACCCAACTGTATAAATGGGTAATTGTATGTAAAAATAATGTGATATCTTGTAACAATTGTAAGTCGCCCTGGATCAGGGCGTCTGCTAAGAAATAAATAATATTTTACATTGACAGACAACATTCAGAGGGTGTGTGTACTACAAGAACAGAGACTTTCTTTCAACAAGCAGGCAAAAGGTAAAATACACGAATACTGTATATTTTCGGGCGGATTGATTTGGAACAGTGATTAAACATAGTTTGAAAGATAACATTCGAGGTCCTTCATCAGAGATTTAAGACCTTGTATTGACCAATCAGGTTAAAGGAAATCTCCGATCCATTTTCTAATTCATTATAATGTTTCAAACTATTTAAGCTCATACATTATCAGGCTGCGAAACCGGTACCTTGTTTCAGGTCTGCCGATAGTAGTGACTTATTTCAATCACGGAAACAAAGCAAATACATTGTGTTAAGTTTACACAGCAGTTAACTCGTTTATAGTTGCACATGATACACGGACACACACACACAGCACTAGCAACAACCAGGGAAAGAAAGGACAGACATACACATACAGATAGAGAAGTGGTGCTCCTGTTATGCTGCTCTCCATATACTGTACGTAAATATTTTCACCTGTAATAATTGCCATGAAAATAAATGTAGTAGGCTACTCCATTGTATCTGCAAAATAGATTATTTAATTAATTTGTTTAATTCATATATTTCTTTATTATTAATTTACGAATTTACGAGTTTCTTACGTTTTGTCGTTTTTTCGCCTTAGGTTATTTTTTCTTTTCTTTTACTTTTCTTTGATTTCCTCATTCTATGTCAGTCCAAGCGCACACAGTTGTTACTTAGGACTGCTTTTTGTAGTGCGTTCAATTCTTAAAGTTCCTGATTGCGCCACTAAATAAACCTGGTTTCAGCGGGTCTTAACGCAGTGCTCAATTATCTATTTGGGACCCCATTGCGCTGTCATCAGAATCGCTTCGGCGAATATGTTAATGATACCACACCCCGAAATGTATGCCATGTGACGATGGGGCAGGCGCTATATAACGGTGCAGGACATGTCTTCAGGATACCATTTCAGCGCAGTGGGGTTTTTTTTTTTTTTACGTCTCCGCTCCATTTTTGCACCACAGAATCGGGGGCAAGCGCCATTTGCGCTTGCACTCGCATTTGCGCTGTGATCAGAATACAGCCCATTGTGTGTCAAGTATTGTAATAACTTTGTTGTTTTCACCTGCCTCCATCACATACTTGTTTCTTCTGCCTCCGATTTAAGGATTGGTATGGATTCCTCTTCCCTGCCGGTGTGAGCGGCAGCATGTGGGGTTGTTTTGTGTTGTGTTATTTTATTTTATTAGTTAGTTGTGTATTTTAAATGTTTATAATTCTCTTCTATATATATAAATTTTCTTCTATATGTCTGCTGTGTCTTTTCATCTGCCATTTCTCTCTCTGTATCCTTATTTTTCTTTTTCTATTTTATTTTTCCTTCTTAATAAGAAACATTTAAAAAAATGTATTTAGTATTTTTATATTTTGTTTAATTTCTGTAAGTCACTTTGGATGAAAGCGTCTGCTAAATAATAATAATAATAATAATAATAATAATAATAATAATAATAATAATAATAATAATAATAACTTCAACTAGATCATTATTAGTGCAGTTTACTCTAAGATTCAAACACCTGCTTTGATTGGAACTGGTTTTCTTAAGCCACATTTTGACACCACTGGACAAAATAGGTAATTTAATCAAATTTGTATCCAGTGATGAGATAATATACTTCTAGCCCACTGTATCACAACAGTACTGCAGTCAGTTAGTTTATGCCACAGACAATTGTAAATAAAAAACTGAGCAAACTCAGTATTATGGTCAATCATGAGTGAGACTATTTCCACACAGTTCAGTCCTAATCAGCATCAGCATTTTCAAGTGTATGTAATAAGAATGGTCATTTAAAATACTGCTTGTTTTGGTTGTGTATTCTTGAAAGAAATCTGTTTTAAATATTAAAGAATTTTTCAAAATGGTTGTACAATATATATATATATATATATATATATATATATATATATATATATATATATATATATATATATATATATCAGTATTGCTATTAGTTTTTCAGTCATTTGGCTTGCTTCACACAAACCTACTTACTTATCTATTTAGGATAATAAAGATCAATAATACTTCTGTGTCTTATGGTCTTACACATCAAAGGAAAAGGTAAGGAGCCAGAGCAATTAACCTCTTTAACCTGTGCAATAAAACCTTGAATCAATTATGTAAATTAAAAAGAATCTGAATGCCCCATTACTGTGCAACATAAAAAGTCATTACAATGTTATTTATAATTTTACAACCAAATACAATAAAAAAAATACCAGGACTTCTGTATGGTACTGAAAATGTAAACTGTAAACAACAACAAAAAAAACGCTTTAACAGAAAAGATTTTAGCGAAATGTGCAGTAATCTAAACCTCATAACAGAGGCATTTGCATTTGTGTGTTTTAAAGATAAAACTGGATGGAAAACTGAATGCCATTTTGCACCGTAAGCAAAATTGTGCCTTTGGCACTAAAGAAATGCTTTGAAATAGAATTGCATTACTTGTGCATTAGCATTACTTTATGCAAAAGCATAAGCTATTAAGGTACTAGTGTTATATTACGAATCTGTTCTTTGTCTTGTGTCAATCAAAAGTGATAAGCAATTTATTCTGAATTCATACAGAGTAAACAAAGATAAATATATATAAATGTATACTACCAAATATGTAAGGTAAACACGTTAATACACTGATCAAACAAAAAGATGGGTACGAGGCATTTAGGGTAATTACATTTATCTGTCTAAAACACCAATTAAAACGCAATTAAACAATGCATTACATATCAACATATTTCAAATTTGTCTGCACACCATAGATACTGCTAGTGGCAGTTTGATGAGGTAGAATAACAGTGCAGCAAACACATCCTTTATTATAGTACTTCCTTATAATTACCAGTGTCACTCACTGATTGATCACCTCAGCACATAGTGCAGTAAGGACATGTGCAAGCTGGCAGTTACTTAAAGGCAACGAAAAGTGCAGCATTCAGCTTCCAATTGTCAGTGTATATCTATTGAAAAAGGTCTCTTCCATCAAAATATTGACTTGGTGTGTCATTGATGCCCAGTATGTTTAGAGAACCAAGAAGTAATGACAGAAACTTTTGACTTGCTATTACACTGAAATACACATTTTAATGCTTTAAAGCGAAAAAAGAGTTAAGAAAAGTTTGAGCTTTATCGGGATGCCTCGGGAAAAGTAAAACCATCCCAAATAAGCTGCTGTCCCAATTAAACGACAGCAATTTGAGACAACCTTAGTCACTCACACTTTTGTGTTTCTAAATGAAAAGAAAAATAATGAAATCACATCACATTATGATTAAATGTTAAATATATACTTTAAAATCCAAGTCATTTTTTTTTATTCCTAAATAAAACGAATCGCTGTTTTTTACTTCTGAATGAAATGAAATATAATGTAATCACATCTTATTAAAAGGCAAGGCACCTGCAATGCTGACACACCAACATTCTTTGCAACAGCAGTCTGAGAAACCACAGGAGACTCCTGGTTTACATAATTTACGCAAGCGTAATCACACACTCATTGTGCTACGCAAACCTGTCTTACTCTGAAAAGCAATCTCCGTTCATCATTTGAAAATACTGTATCCCAATTAAACAAAGTGGCGGCACAATTGAACAACATAAATAGCCATCTCCCAAGTTGTATCCCATTTAAGCAGCTGTCTCAATTATCAGTATCTTGATTAGGTGGCACCGACTGTATACATGTATTTTTAATACCATGTTGATCCCTTATGTTTGGGTACATGTAAAATATAACCAGAACTTAAAGATCATGAAGAAATAATGTGATAATACCCATTTTCAAGTCTTATAATTAACATTAATAGAAATAAAACCGGGAAAAAAGTTGTAAACAACAGACAATGGTAGTAATTCCACAGGACACACAGGCAATAAATCTTAATAGAAATTTTTAGGAATACTACACATCTTGGTAATCTTTCAGTCTAGGTATTTGTCTATTTAATTTTACTGATGCAGGTAAAATAACATAACATAAGAACAAAACATTGCCTTCAAAAGTAAATAAACTGTAAGATTATTTTCACAAATTATAAACGTTTGGCAATATGCAGCTGACATTTGCATATGTTGTGTATATAGAGTACAGGTAAATAGGTACATTTCAAACAAAACATGGTTGCCATGCTCCCTATTATGTCAAAGGGAACTGATATTCTTGTGGTTGTTATTTGATGATTTTTCATGTTGCTCTTGTCAAAAATGCACTTCCAACTGTTTGTTGACGATCTGTTTAAGAACACCCTATAGCAAAACAAAAGAAAAGAAAAAAAGTCATATTTTGAGTGTTGACATATACTAAGTTACAACTTACATGGAAGATCTGGAGACGAATGTGCCTGCAATACAGGCCTTAAGGGATACATTGTGAACTGTGTAACATACCCTTGATAAAGAATACATTTAAAGAAAGTTCGTAGATGGAGAAAAATCGGCAAGTTCTAGAAAAAAAAAAAAACATAAGGCATGGAAAAACAGGAGATGAAGAGAAAATAGTAGACATAGTGACAACTAAGTTTATTCTATAGCACATTTAGTTTGAAATAACCCACATTATGGTTTTTTTTTATAACAAGAAAAACATAAATCTGTAGACAGTGTCAAACCAGAGACATGATATAATCAGAATATGAGCCACCTCTTTTCTTAAATTGGAACAAATGAGTGCTAACAAATGCCTTAATAACCACCTCTGTAACTATCTGTCTTGACTTTAAAATATAGTATTCCCCTTCAGCCTACATTCAGGGAGAAAATGTCATCCTGTTCTTTTGAAGAAACATGCAAAGTAGAATCTTAAAAAAAGAAAAATCTAATAACAAAGACAAATTAGTAGTGCAAGTTGTGCATCATTGATTTTAGCCGTTTTTTTTTTTATTCTACCAAAATCTCTCAAGTGACCTGCTCATGTTTTGTACTCAATGACAAAACAGACATGTTAGTGCAAGAAAAAAAATAAACTTTTATTTTATGTTTGTAAGCAAGAGAATAAAATATATGTACTATTTCTGTCATATTTAACATGTATGGCTGTCATTAAAAAAACAAACAAACAAAAAAAGAGGCTTCCTAGATGGCCTTTTATTCTTGGAATAATTAATACCTTGAGACCTAATTTGGTTCTTTTGTTCTAATCTTGTAGAAAGAGGCTCATTTATCAATGTATACAGCCTATATAAACAGTAGAGTACTGCATCATCAACTAGGTCACAGTTTAATGGTTAAAAGGGATATTATTATATACTGTAGTACTGCAAGTGGTGCTTACAAATATAGAAACCCAAGTATTGAAAGTTACTGTATATATATATATATATATATATATATATATATAAATTTAACCCACAGGTTGGAACATCAAGGCTTTGATGTCAATGATTATACCTGGGATTGCTATTGCAAGATTCAGTTTAAACTAGTAAGACCCGTGTGGAATGTGTACAGGTAGGCAAAATAAATAAATCATTTCCTAACTGAAGGCAAAATCAATTTGTCTGTGTTTCTTTATAGTCCTTCTACCGCTTAGAGGGCAGGGTGAGTCATGTAAGTGTGGGTCGAATCCTGTTCACAGCAAGTTGACAGGGGGCACCGAAAATCATTTACCTTATCATGAGTCAGCGAGTTCTTGGTCAGGGGCCTAAAGCTCAGCCAGAGACTTTGACTCCAGATTTTAGCAGCTTAGTAAAATCCATTGCTTACTTTGCCTGTTCATTTTTAGTCTTATGGATGATAAACAGGTTACAGGGCAGCATTCAAATTGGGCATTTTAAATTGTGAATTAACAGTGCTTCAAAAGCAGATACATATTTTTATTGATTGCACAGAGCTGTTGAATAAAGGACTTGCGCTTTAATATCAGTGAATACAGTATATTATTTAAATATTTAAAGAGTTAAAGAATATGTTCTTTGTACCTGTAATATCTCAGCTGCAAATAATAATGATTTAAAAAAAAGATAGTAATAAAAAATACTGATTTCTCACATAATTTAGAGGCCATAGTGGTAACACAATCCTACTATATATTTTTTTTTGTGGAGGCTTTATTCAGAGTATATTCAGGACATCGGTGCTTCTAAAAATACCATCACAATCATTCTTACTGCCTACCTTTCCTGTTATAATAACTCCTACCTTTTAGCTCAATCTTCTAAAGCCAGGCTACATCATTTAAAGCTAGTGAAATCCTTGGAGCATTTGTTTTGATGGGTAAAATGATTACCTTTATCTAGCAACGGTCTGAAGTCCAGTACCTCATCATTAATTATATATAAAGCTGTTGTTTTTTTTTTCCCTGAAATAAGCATGAGTTGGTAAGGTACTGAAAATATCTGGTAAAAGACTTTTAAAGGCATGGTTGAATGGAGGTTAGTACAGCATAATTTTTTTTAAAGAAACTAGGGGTAACTAACTCAATGGTATTTGCACTCCTTTTTTTTTCTTTTTGACACTAATTGTATTTATATATTTGCTGCTATAAGCAGTGACTACTGTATACATATTTTTGTTTTTCACTGAAATCCAAACCTATGTATTATCTATGTCAGTATTTTTTTCAGATTGGACTCCAGCAAATTGCCAAGATCGTACTTCAATATAATACATTCTTGGGGAACAGCAGAGTGATGTGACAAAGGTACTGGGCAAGTGAGATATTATATTATGAAATATAAATTAAGAAAAGCCACTGGTTCTTATGTGGTAACAAAATATTTGTAATTTACACAATAACATTACTTTTAACTACTTTCACTCCAGAAAAGGATCCAGGGTCTTTAATTTTTGTTTCAACTGCCAATAACTTTATTAATTAAATACTTTCAGGCTTCATGCACCATTATGTTATAAGGTTTAGTAATTAAGTCTCTTGACAAACTAACGTGTTGAGTTTGTGGTTTTTAATGATTTATCAAAGCATCCATGGCATGTTCATAAATTAAAATAAAAACTGCACATAAGACTCATACAAATATATACAAGACAGCACCTTAAAGGTTGTCCCAACATGATTGAACTGTCACTCGTTAATGCCACTTCTGTAACATTTGGTCAGTTATTTTTACATTCAATTTTTGGATGATGACCTTGTACCCCTCGCAGCCTTGATTATGGGTTCTCAACTTTTTCCTCACGCTATTTTGGTAGTACCTTTCAGGTAATTTGAGTTTTCATATAGTTTTCTTTTAGGGAGAGAAATGCTCCTTCCATGCAAATACATATTAAAATACAAGAGTGTATATTAAAATGTTTATGTCTTTGTTCTAAATTTGGCCCTGTGGGACGACTGACATCATGCAGCTTTCTTAAACTGGGTTTACACAAAGTGTTTAGGTTGTGTTGAAGAACCGTACTGCAGCCTGCCTCACTTGACCACAAAAAAAGATAATTTAAAAAAAACAAACAAGGGAAACAAAACAAAAACCCACAAATAAAAAAATAATAAAGGGCTGTGTACTATCCATGTATTATTTGTTGAACATTAACTGTATACGGGTATATATTTATTATGAACCTATTATGCATGTACATATATAATATATACAAGTTTTCCTACAGAATCGTAGCTTCAGTAAGTCTGATCCTCATGGTAGTCTATGAATGGAGCAAAAATCCAGCACTTTAGGTTAATGATATAAAAATGATCCAGTGAAAATGTTTAGTACAGTACATTTTCTAAATACTAGTAGAAAAATCTACAATAGGCTACACTACTCACCCACATTTCCCACTAAATACTATAATAATAATAATAATAATAATAATAATAATAATAATAATAATAATAATAATAATAATAATAAATACCTGGATCAGAATTCCTGAGGGACAATGCAAGGCTGTTGCCAGTAGAATATTGTTATATTTATTTATTTTTTGTTATTGGGGATCCAGTATACCGGTAGTCCATACAAGTTCAACACATTTCTCAGTAGATGCTAATCCACCCAGGCACTCTATTTTTGAACGAAATCGTGGAACCAAAAGTTAATAAAGAATTGCTTGGTACAGCCTTTAGTTATAGCAGAAACTTGTGCGAGATTACGCCACAAACAGGATTTTCAATGCTGAAGTCTCAAAACATAAGGTATGGCTTTCGGACATGTTTCCATTTAAAAAAAAAACAAAAAAAAAAACTTAGTATTTGATGAATTTGCACAGCTTTTTAGTGTGAGAAGGCGATTTACCCACCCTTTTAAGTTGTACTATGTTTGGCCATGCACTTCCTATAGGGTGAGGAATGTGAGTGATATATCACATTCTCACGACAACAGAGAATGTGGAGTTTCTAAACTGCATGGAAACCCCGCCATTGTATATAATCTCTGTCAACAGTAATTTCAAATCACTGTAATAATCCTTTATTTAATATGACTGAAACAGCTGCATCTAAAGTCAAGCCTTTGTGAACTATGTTTGCAATACATACAGCAATTTGTTCTCTTTTCTGATTGAATTTGAAATAAAATTTTGGCTGAATTAAGATCGCCAAGGGGTTGCTTGTAAATAGGTTTAGAACCTTTTATACAGATTGTTTTATTTCCATTTTACTCAAAATGCAACGACACAAAACAAGGTAGAAGCCGGTGGAATTGGGAGAGAAGCATGCAGGTCACATGGGAAACATCAAGAGCAAGATTGGGTGTAGTGGGGTGGTGATAATAGCTTGAGGATCAAAGAGAAGAGGATGATGTCAGGAAAATGTAAGAGTCATTCAAGGAGAACTGTCTGTAGCTCAAAGGAAAGTACCAGTTTTACAAAATCTTTTCTGTCAGAACAATAATACACTTCTGATGAACAAAAACAATCAACTGTATTGGTTCCAAAGCATATGACTGGCTCAATATTTGTTTAGAAATGTTCAGAACATGGATATAAATACAGTATACAAGTGGTTGTAACACATAACATATATGTGTTAACATACCTGTAACACATTTAGTAAGTAGCAATGCCAATTGTATGTCTTTAATCCACAAAATATGATATGCACATTATTATTTAATTTTGAATAAAGCAAAGAATACACTATATGCAGGCCTGCTGATTATCCATAAACCTATTCATTTTGTCCTTTGGTTTGATTCTCTGCCCCATTGATACCCTGATGGGCATTGATGAATATGAAAAGTCATTGGTATTTAGGTTCCCACAAGATTAAAATATTAATCTAACAATATTAATTGATTTGAAATATGGCCCGGATAATTAAACAAATGATATATTATATCACTGTCACTTGAAAGTACAATAATATAATCCAAGGACACTCGAGTACAAATGAAAGTATTCTAATTATGATAATAAAATGTCCTTGTTTGTCTACCGTTATTACTATTTTAAAATATCTAGCAATACTGTCATTCATAATACATAATAGACTTTTAGTGCTTCTAAAAATACTGGTTATGTAGACAGTAATTGTTTGCTACGGTGTTTATAATATATTTCCCCAAAATTGAAATATTTTACAGGTATTATTAAACTCTTTAGTGTGTTGTTTTATTTGTTTTACCCTCAATACATTTTTGACAGTTGATTGGAAAGAATTTGAAACATTTGTACTTGTGCTTTCTCACCTTTTTTGGATACCAAGCAATAATGAGCTGAAGAGTAGAATTCAGTCCCACAGGTTTTCCTCCTTTAATATTTTCTAAAGGAGCTATTTTGGAGGGGAAAAAAGCTGGGTTTGACTGGAGGTTGGTTGGTTGAGGTCAGTGTTTTTGGCTTGGTGGGATATTTTTATAATTAGCATTACAGTATTTCTAGAGCAACATATCCAATCATTCAATTGCCAGCTTTTCCCAATGGAACGCTTCTGTGTTCATACCAAAATAAAAAGAATCATGCATATGCAAAAACAGCAAACAACAATACCCTAAAGGCATCATAAAGAGCTGCTTTAAGCACTTATAATTACATTTATGTTTCTACTTTTCCACAGTGAATTCAACACCAGGGGATATGCAATCATGCTTCAGAGCCATAGCTTTGGCTAATTCATCATGTTTTTTTAGAGCACCCCACAAAGTAAAAGTGAGTTTAAAATGTCATATTAGGCAACAACAGTGTATGGGAAATATTTACTATCTATGCTGTATAACAGTACCATTCTCATTCTAGTGTAGTAACCTGCACTATAATGGTGAGAATGTATTATAGCTGTATTGTAAAGTATTATGGCATAGCCCTCTGTCTAAGAAATACAAATATTTACTGAGACCTTTGTTAACAATGTGTTTCAAGGCATGTGTATCATTTTGTTTAATTGAACATGTATTTACATAACTTCTGTCATTTGTATGGTTTTAAAAGACATTTATGTCAAAATGTTTTCCAAGTGACATCTAACCTCTGGCCTCTGGCATCAGTACTATTGCCTAATATCCTGATGTCATCATATTACATTCTGTTATCATTAGCTATTTTCAAGTGTTCATCTCATTATATAATGCAGTCTGACCTTCAGAAATGGGCTTCCACTGCTGCCCCTGTAGCACATGCACAGCAGCGATTTCCTTACCGTTTTGTTAAAGCAAAGGTACTCAATATTCAGTGCTCTGAGAGGCAAGTCCACTGCTGCCCCTGTAGCACATGCACAGCAGTGGTTTCTGAGCTCTGTACTGAACAACAATGCTCAAGTGTTCAGTGCCTAATGGGGTGTGATATCTCTTGCCCAAGCGCAAGGTTTCGCGGGTTACCTAGGAAACCGAGTATCTAATCTGAGAAGGCGGTGGTTGTTGACGGATAACGAGCAAACAAATGTTGGAGATTAATAGTATTGAGAAATTATTGACGAATCCATTCCTAGGAATGAGTTTCGAGGAGAAGCTGAAACTGAAAAGATTAGGACCCGATCAGCATGATCTGACACTTCAGCAATCTGCAGAAGACAGGGGCAAGGAGCATGTTCGGAAGTTTTCAAAGTCTTGACACGAGTAAAAGAAGTGGCTGTGTGGTAGCACTACCAGAAATGCATTGTTCTGCTTCCCGTGTTTACTGTTTGGAGGGGATATTGCTTGGACAAAAACAGGAGTGAGTGACTTGAAGCATCTTTCTGAAAGGATTAAAAAACACGAATCATGTAAATCTCACTTGGACAGTGCGATTAAACTTGCCATGTTAGGGAGTGTAAATATAGCTACACAATTAGACGACAGCTACCGTGTAGGAACAAAAAAAAACATAATGCAGAAGTTGATAAAAAAAAAAACCAGATACATCCTGTTGAAGCTGATTGATTGTGTGAGGTTTGGAACTGGCATTACGTGGACATGATGAAACTGAATCATCTTTGAACCCGGGAGTGTATTGTGGTCTGGTGGATTTTGTGTCGAATATAGATAATGCGATGTAATATAGATCATTTAAAAATGGCAACTGTGTTTAAAGGCACATCTAAAACAGTGCAAAACGAACTGTTGGACTGTATGCTTGACGTGACCAGGGAGTTCATTGTGCAGCAGTTAAGAAGCACTGAATTTGTTGCTATACAAGCTGACGATACCACTGATCTGTCAACAACCTGTCAGTCAGTGCGGGTGTACCGGTATATTGATGGAAGCGGCAAAGTTGTGGAAAGGTTTTATAGTTTTAGGCAGCTACACGATTCCTGTGCAAACTCAATTGCCAATGCAGTGCTCGAACAACTGGACGTCGTTTTCCCGGAACAATCGGACAACGAAAAGATGATAGCTCAAAGCTACGATGCCGCCAATGTAATGCAGGGTGAAACTGGGGGGGTCCGAAGAAAAGTGCAGGACAGATACAGAAATGCGCATTACGTCCACTGCTATGCGCATCAACTCAATCTAATTATGCAACAAGCTGTATCGAAAATCTCCCGGGTGAGGGTTTTCTTTTCCGATTTGTCTGGTTTTCCCGCTTTCTTCTCACGTTCCCCCAAACGTACTAAAGTTCTGGATGCTATAGTGGGAAGGAGGCTCCCAAGAGGGGCAGCGACACGGTGGATTTTCAACATTCGCCCTTTGAACATAATATACAAGCACAGAGAAGACCTTCCGAGTGTTTTAAAACGATTGAGACTTCTGAGGATTTTGAGTCCATTGCTATTCGCGAAGCCAGAGGAAGACGGAGTTTCTTTTCTTTCTTTTTCTTTTTCATGAAATCATGCCCCATGTTGTACAGTCAGCTCCAGAAGCGAGATATTGACACAGTGTATGTAAAAAGTTACCGCCATGTTTGTCACCATCATCGGCAAAGTGCAAGACTCGGTCAGCAATCTGATTTCTAAACTGCCTCCACTGTTTGAGTCGTCCACTCGAAGTGCTGACATGGCTGGAAACGAGAAAATAGCTCGAGAAGTGTGTGAAATAATAATTGTCAATGCCAGGGAACGTTTTTCTTTCATGAAACATCTTGTGAGTGTCAAATTGTTTTCCAGTGGAAGCATTGGCCGACACGGTACAGGCATATCCAATGCTGGACAGAGGAAAGCTGCAAACAGAACTTTCTGTCATATATGAGAAACCAGAATTTCTTTCGGCTAGTGGAGCTGTGGCACTCTTCAGTTTATTTACTGAAAAAAACCTGCAGGACACATTTTCTGACACTGTGACATTGTTGTGTATACTTATTACAACACCAATGACAACTGCAGAATCAGAAAGATGTTTCTCCACGCTGAAGAGAATTAAAACATTCTTAAGGAACACAATGTCGTAGGAGCGACTCAACGCATTGGCCATGCTGTCGATTGAGAAATTGCTGATTGAGGAGATACCGGAATTCAACAAGTGAACCATTGAGAAATGTGCTGCCTTCAAGGATCGCCAAGGGTTTAGGTCGGCCAGGGTGTCCTCGGCTCACCGCGCACCAGCGACCACTGTAGACTGGCCGGGCGTCTGCAGGCTTGCCTGTAAGCTGCCCAGAGCTGCGTTGTCCTCTTGACGCTGTAGCTCTGGGTTGGCTGTATGGTGGGCCTGCAGACTGAAAAGAAACGGTCAGCTGGAGGACAGGGTGTGTTCCTCGCTTCGGAGGACAGGGTGTGTTCATCTTCTACACTCGCAGAGGTGGTAGCGGTGAGCTGAGCCTAAAATACAATTGGACATTTCAAATTGGGGGTAAAATCAGCAACTACTAAACTACTTCCCAGTGCTGCCACATCCAGCACCTTAATTTACCAAACTAAACATTGTTATGTATTGTGGCAATGTGCTCCGCCCCTGTGTGCATTTCTGTGTTGTACGTGTTGCGTGTAAATGTTGGTGTATAGAGATGGTACACGGGATATAAATGGGTCTGTGTTTCACGTGTATTTAAACATGTAGATTTGTATTTAGGCACAAGGATGGCACAAATCACTTCACGTGCTGGTTAAAATGTAATGTGTGGTCACGGGGGTGCACTTTAATTAATTCACGTGCAGTTGTACCGAGATTCCAATTGAATGATTGACTAGCAATCGAGTCTCGGTACAACTGCATAAAAGCAGCATGTTTTCATTCACTCGGGTTGGGTGTTCGGTGAGTGGAGAACGGGAGAGAGAGAAGGAGAAAGTAAAATAAAGTAAAGTAAATTGATAGTTGTTTTCACTCACCGTGTTTGTTCGTTTGTCTGTTTACTGTTTAGTACGTTTTTGTTTGTCTATTTATTTTGGCGTAGAGTGCCGTGTACTGTTTTTGTGTTCTCTTGTTTTGTTTATTAAATGCTGAGCACAACCAAGTGCTCAGCTTCACCAACCTCGCTGTCTCTGTCGGTCTGTTTCTTCCGGGGCTGCACGTATTCACCACTTTGCCACATGTATAAATTAAACAAATTGTATTTATAATCAAACAAAAGTCTATTTTACAGGGGCAGGCCTCAGCCCTGCCACATAGGCACTATAGTTAGGGCTACTGATGTGCCACAATCGTGGGATTAGGCATTGGGAACGGAATTGGCATTTAAAAATAAAATAAAATAAAAAGCACAGTTTTTTACAGCTGTTCTCCTATACAAAATAATGGATTGCTTTGAAAACTACACTACCCAGAAGACCAGCGATGACACTTGTATAAAATGTTTTTGTATGTTTATTTGGATCATTGGATAAGGAAAAAACAGGTGGTTTTGTGGCGGTTACGGTGATGGATTGTCTCCGTTAAATTCTCACACTGTTCTATTATTAAAGTACTATTCATATGGTAAAATGTGTAAGTAAGTTATATCATATTTATTATTGCTTAAAAATGTGCAGAGTAAAATACTCTGGCCCGCCTACTCCTAACTTTTTTCCACTGGCCCCCTTAAATTTAAAAAACTAGTTGAAGAGCCCAGCTCCAACTAAGGCAACTCTATCTGTCCAGGGTATACCAAAAACACATGCAAGCAGTTTTACAGCAAGTACAGCATAAACCAGTCTGCGTTGTTGCAGATGAAACTACAGATAAGTGTCCTGAACATTGTAGTTAATTTGTAATTTTATGAAAATTGTATATTTTTGTAATAATGCCCCTTGTTTTTGACTAGTCTGTATATTGTAATATACTTTTTCAAAACACCTTTATTTGTTGACTGACCTATAGTACATTGTTACTAGTGGACTGCTTTAAGAAATATTTTTCCTGAAAACTACAATAGATTTAATGTAAAAATGTTATTTATGTTCAAATTACGTTGTTAATTCTTAATAAATTGGTAAAAATGGAAAAAACAGAATTGGTCATTTTGAAAAACAGGAAAAAAAAAACCAGAATTGGTCATTTCGAAAAACAGAATTCGCCATCCCCAAGAATGGAAAATCAGGAGCCCTATATAGATGTTGTCACACTAAAGCCACCATCTAAATTGTATTTACTCTATTAATTTATTTTTTTTAAATAGATGAGTTGTGCTTTCAAAGACCACAACACATATATTACTGACGCATCATTGCAGGAGTTACAAACTTTTAAGTGAAACTGCATGCCAAAAGAAAAGGCCACATGTTTGACTTTTATGGGGTCGTGCAACGCTAGTATGCATTACCTTGAGATTCCTGATGAGCACCATCAAACAAAAAGGTGTGTGTGAAGTCTCTGACCTCACCTCATAGCAAGAGACATGTGTCATTTCTTGCTTGCGTGTGTGTGCAACTGGAAGTTGTTCATTTGTAAGGCAACCTTGGCTAGTCACTGGATGCTTCACTTAAATTAAAATAGAAAGATAGAGACACTACAGGTCAAATAACCCCACAAAGCCCAGATAACAAATATATGTAAACCATCCTGGTGTGATGCTTTAAAAAGTCAATGAGTAATACTTTGACTGAAATTCTTGACAGCATCTGGAGGAATCACGGTGGTGTTCCTGTCCATACAATGCACATGTCAGCTACCAATTCCTTGTTTCTTATTGATAATAGATAATGCTAAGCCAAAACACTTAGTTTTTTAATGTTTTTTTTTTTCTACCAATAAAGTATTTTTTCTAAAATGTATTTTGATATTGTTTTAAACAGTTGTCAGTTTTGCTTTAGGTGCTGCAACTGCTTTCTATTAGTCAACCTTTATCGGATTCATTTATGAGCATTCCAGACTGCCATTGCGAGCTTTAAAAACAACCACAGCCTTCTGCTGCAGTCAGCTTTTTTCTGCCACCACCGCCTGCCAGCTGTAATTGCTGCCCTAACTGTGTTATTTGGGAACTCACTGGCAGTCAACTTGTTGCTAGCCTTTTGACATTTGAAAACCTCCAACACAGATGTGATTGATTGCTGAAGCTTGCACAGTCCTCTGGTTGAGAGGAATGAACAACCCTGTGATGTAGTTATAGATGAGGAGGTTTGTAGTCCACTGCAATGTAAGTTAAAGGAGCTTTTGTCATTTATACTAAACAAATTAAATTAAATTATAGTATTTAGAAAATGCATGGCTCATGATGTTCAGTTTTGAAAGTTTCATTTAAAAAAAAACTTGGACACAAAGAGCTTTAATATCAAAGTCATTTTTTGAAAAAAAAATAAGTTAAATTACATATCGTGGGGTAAAAAAAAATAAAGTGATGTGTATTGTGAATAAGCCCCAATATCTTCTTTTGATTGTACATATTTTTGTTTTTAATTTGAGGATTTTTCCTTCCAAACTGAAATGTACGTGATGATAGCTTTGCTACAGTACAATATGCTTTTGATCTCTTCATCCTTCTTCCCTGCCAAAGGCTCAGAAAACCCTGCTGTCAGATGACTGACAAGCCTTTCTGTCTATGAAACAATTTTGGATACAAGACAAATTGTTTATAAATCATAACATCAGACTCCAATAAATAGTAGAATTCAGTATTTGGCTTTAATGAGCATTTGCACAAGTAGCAGCTTCAGCAACAATTTCATAGGCGAACATTAGTAAAATCTTGTTGAATTGACACATATGCGGTACATTCAGATGTAGCAGGAGTGACACAAAGGAAGAGCAACCAAATAGCAGCCTCTCAGTTTATCATTCTTTGCTTAATGAAGCACAGCTGTAATACTTAGGGCTTTCATTTAGTTTGAGCCTGCTTTAAATAGGAATCATGCTGCAGGTAGGTAAACGTTAAAGGACTTTGCAGTACATAGATAATTATCTGACAAGTTATTCAGGCTGCTCAACAAACAAGGAGACACCTAGAACTTGCTCAGTTCACAAGTGCTAAAGGGGCATTCCTCCCTAACCCTTAACCTCCAATCGCAATGAAGAAAAAAAACACACAACACCCACTTTCTACATAGCAGACACAAAAAAAAAACCCATACAGAAACAGAACATAATTTACTTAAATGGCTATCGTGAACAAACAAAAAAAAAACATCACTCTTCACACAGTTTACTGTGTTGTTTATCAATGTATGTCTTAAATGGGATTAAAAGCGATTTAGATTTCCAATTTGTAATGAAATGTTAACCCTTAAGTAAACTATGATTAGCCATGTTTTAGCTTAAAAAGTGAAAGTGAACTTACTGGTGCCACTTGACTCAACATAACAAGACAATCTTGCCTTCCAAACTATGCACACTATGTGAAGACTTCTTGATTTCTTTTCAGACATCCCTTTCAAAGGTTTTCAAGCTAATACATAATTTGAAAGTTCTATTATGAGGTACAGTGATTTTCATTTCTGTGCCAGGAAAGTTTGATATAAAAAAACTTTGTTGCAATCATATTATGAGGCCACTTCTTGCTTGTGCTTTAATAAGAGTTCATTAATGTATTCATTTATATATTTAGTTTATTATTACATGGCATAATTACCTAGTTATTCAAGAAAACGGTGCATTACATATTACATGTACATATATATTCTGTGTATTTCTTTTAGATCCTTCAGTAACTGAATATAATTTAAATTTGAAGCATGAAGAATATATTTTTTTATCTGAAGAACAGGCTTACATACCCACTGGAAATAATGCACGTGTACTAGTCTTTTTGTGATTAAAATTGAGCTGGCTTTAAACTACAGTATATAGACTGGTTTTACAATGATTTCTTTTAAACCAGCCCGATAGGTTTTTTCAGCTGCCAGTATGGAGTAGAACGGTAAGGTTCATTAAAAGCCTGGTGCTATTTTCTCAGCTCTAGCACACAAATAGAGGACATAAAGTTATGAAAGTTGACAACCATTATTTTGAAAGTGCTGGTAAAAGAATGATCACATAATTTTTGTCTAATGGCAAATTAAACAAAAAAAAAAAAATCTTTACCTATAAAATAATTAATGTGTTGCTAGAATACTTGAATGAAAAAGCTCCCTGTAGAATTGCCAGATCAAGAGCAATTCAATCGAAGTCTGACCCTATGGGTAAAGGTCAACGTACTCTGCTGATGTTACATTTGGACCTGTCTAGATGCATCCCCATGCGATTCCATCCTCTGCGCCTTAACTCCAACCGCATTATTTTCTTATCTACTGTAATTTTTTAGCTAGATGGTAAGTCATCAATTCTTGTTGACAGCCAAAGAAAACAAGAACAATGGAAAGTGCTTTCAAATGTATTAGGTGAGCCTAGTTCATTATATTATTCTCAAAGGAATTTTTCAACGTCAAATAAAAAGCCTAGGGAAATACATACTCAGATACTAATACACTGTATAACTACTGACAACAACAGTTTGATGACTGTCACTATGAGTTGATTTCTGACAGCCTTTCTAATACACATCTTACCACATTTACTAAGTTGGGGCCTTTAGTGTGAGCTCTGAGGATGGACAGAAAGAACTACCTCTCCTCAGTCTAGAAAAAGAGAGGCAAGGGGGATTGAATTAGAGTTTAAATATTTCTAAGTGGTATAGACAAGGTCAACCCAGGGTACTTCTTCAAACTCAGCACACACAAGAAGCCATACCTGGAAACTAAGGAAAAGCATGTTCAGAACAGAAGGATGAAAAAATAAATTAACTAAAAAAAGACAAAAACTTACCTGGTGGTGTTGTTGCATCAAAACACAACTGTCATACAAGTTTTACAGTGTTGTGGTGCTAAATTTGAGAAACTGTAGCTTCGTGGACCAAACAGCATCTTTTCATCCCCAACATTTCTTAATCTGTAGTATGATTGCTGAGGTTAGTATGGAGTTTAATTAGGGACATATTTAATTCCTATTGTCTGAGCTTTCCTTCTGCATAACTAGTCATATGTAGGCCATTTCTACTACCTTCTTTTGAAGTGTTAATAAACAGCCTAGGTGCAATGCATGAATATGGCTTTGGAATATAAAAAACAAAAGTCCACAACAACATGCCAATAGTATTCAGTACCATACTATCGTACACATACAATTACAGTACATAAGCATATGGCCAAATGTATGTCATGCTAGTTTTTGGTCCATTTTTTTAATTTATTTTTTTTAAATACAGTTGGCTTATACGAATCAATCTAAACAATATTATTCTGATGAATGTACAGTGGAAATAATTTGCAAGTACCAGTCTATCAGTGGAAATAATAAATCTAGGTTCCAATAATCCTATGCTGGTTTATTACATTTATTATGAAACCTGTGAATTGTTTAAATTGTTCTAAGAGAAGAAGATAAGACGTATAAGTTAAGCTACCATTTTTAAATATCCATGCCAGACAAAGTTCATAAATGATAGGAATTATTATATGAAATATGACAGTGAATCTAGAAAGCCACTTCGTTTTAAGATTCAACAAATGTTCAACCTGGCTATAGTGTGGCAACACAGTGGTTCATACCATGATAAAAGCAAAATGTAGGACTGCTTCCAATGATCACCGGCAGTGGGAATGGTACAGGCAGGAGTCATAGATACAGTTAATGCACTTTTATTAAAAAAAATAACAAATGAAACCAAAATACAAAACAACTGTCACTGAAGCAAATGCTATCACTGTGGTGGGACCAAAGAACACAGCAAGTGCTGATCTCAGTTCCAAATTAATTATGGGCCACTGTCTCCCAGCTCCTCCTTTATATATGTGGTGAAGCGAGATTATTCAGTTTAGCTTGACCACATTTGCACATGTTTTTAGGCAATGAGGGTTTTATTAACCCTTCTTGTTAAACCAACAAAATATACTTTTATATATACAGTATGCAGGATGTCTGCCTGCCACTTAGTGCCATTGCATTGCCATTGGAAATTCTTCAGTCAGGCATGTTGTACTTCACCGGATTGGTAGGTAATGTAAAACGTCTAGACAAACAGGTTTCTTTGCTGTACATACAATACTGCACAACAACCTGGAGCATTCTCCAGACCTATCACACTAGTGTATTTCCCAAACGTTAAAAGAAAAATCTAATCCAATTCTTACTGCAAGCACAGGGTAATAGAGTGGTTATGTTAAAGAGCCTTCAGTTGTCTTTTGTATCATTTTATTCATTGAAAATGTCTGGCTTTGAACTGTTCTGCAAAGAAGCATGTATTTTCAAAATTACATTGAACTGTGTAATTGAATAAATATAATCTTGATTAATTATATTGTCAAGCTTTAAAGATAAATGGTTAAAGCATGTTTTGCATGATATTATCACCAGCCGCAATTAAAGTGTTGAATTAAAACAGACTACTTGCTTGTGAAGGTGTAGGGTGTGTTTAAATGGCTAACCTTTATAATCATTTATGCCATACAAATATACAAATTAATTGCATGGAAACTGCATGAATTGCATATAAAAAATAGATCAATGATATACAACTCAAATCATATAGGTACTGTAACATAACAACATTGATTGGAAAATAGCAGTTCATAGGAGTATTTATCTGGAAATAACATAAAAATGTCGTGTCGTCAGGGTGGTAGTGTTCTATAACAAAAAGGAGATCTACAGAAGTAGATTAACAACTGACCTACCACCTATCAAACGTGTCTTAGGGTCAGTCAACAGACCTGGATCAGCAGAGCATAGGGGTATTGGTTTAAGAGTCCAATCCATGGATATTCTTTTAACATTCTTTCAACTGGATAATGACAATAACAACGACAACCTAAAGTCTTTTCTAAAAGTTCATGGAAAACTGTGTTAAACCGATGTAATATTTTCTGTAGATTTGATATGAGTTATTGAGTGAAACAGTGTGGTACTTTAAAGCTGTAGAAATGCTTTTATTAAGGGAAACCATCAGATCTGACAAATAGTGGGCAGTAAATCCCTTAACACTTAAAAAAAAACTATCTTAGCCAATTTACTGTTTAAGCCTTAGAGAAAGCCAATATAATTGCTGCAGAATAATACAATGGTGAGTGCTGACATCAAAGGAAAGAATGATTTCAGCCAACCTATTATAAAGTTTCTCTAGATAACAAAGTAACACTGGCTGACCTGTAGGCTGAACTGCCACAATCCAATAAAGGAGGAATCATTTATTTCACAATGGCTCTGCATCATGGAGGCACACAAGGAGCTCAAATTATTTGACAGCAAGCTCATACTTTCATGATTAACTGTGCCCTGATGAATGCTTAACATGCAAATTACACATCTAAGGTTTTTATCCACAGCAAGAGCAATCTCAAAATTGTTTTTAATTCTCTATATTAATGCTCCAGTATATGTATGGTACCTAAATATTAGACATCTGAAATAACAGTACTGCATGTGTTGTTTGTCAGATTTAGGACAAATAACAACAGTGAAGGAGGACAGCTGTATTTTACGTGTACCTGTTAGCAGCAATGTTTTCCTTTTCAGCACTTGAAGTTGTATAGGGAGTTTATTTTGTAGTATTGTTTTGTATTTTATAAACTTGATAGCAAGCCGAATGCATGGGGTATAATAGTACATTATATAATAGTTTTGGGGCTACAGACGCTTTCTACGCATGTGTTGTTTTGAAAGTTTCATAATAGGAGGGCTGATGTGACTGATGCTACTGTATGCTATTTGGACGAAACAGCTCTCCTGCATACTGTTCTAATCACAATATACAGTTTACAGGTAGAGGTATTACCCATACTGTAATGTTAAGCAGGCTGAGTATTTTTGTACCATTAATCATGATCTACATCGGGCCATGGCATTTGTTTCTCACCTGTTTCGTCTCTCCACATTCATAAAGCTTCACAATATATATATATATATATATATATATATATATATATATATATATATATATATATATCAAAGGATTACTGCTATGGAATCATTACACCTGCTCCATTGAGATTAGAAACCCCTGTAGTCCTGGCACCCTTTAGTTAGCAAAGCATTATGAGTGAAGTTGAGAAATCCCCCCAGGACTGTGAAAAACAAAGTAAAAACTGAAAATCATCCATTTTCTGCACTCATTTCACCATTTTTATTTCAAAAGCATGCAGTATCATGAGAGAGAACCAATGTCTCCATGGGGTATAAGCTTATTTATTTTACATGCATAACCCAGATGAAATAAAGCATGTCTGGTTAATCCTTCACTGAACTACTTTCAAACAAGATTAAATGATGTAATGAATAAAACACTGATAAATAGTTTAAATAGTTTAAACCTTTTTTTATAAAATGAAAAAGGCATTAAATAATGTAATCACTTTTTAGTTTTTTTGTATTAAACTCACAGATTCACACTGAGGCCTTTGCACAGTACACATATTTCAAATGTTTCACATTGTGACAAATATTCAGAGCATGGATTAGCTTTGCCTGTTCTATTAGTATCATTATGCTGGTAAGTAATGCATATTTCACATCCATCTGCTGTTCAGTTTTGTTATATATGTTAGTTGTACCAACTGCAGATATTATCAGCTCATCCTGTTTACATGAGCGACAATCAAAATCTATGGATTTTGTTACTGTGATTCTTTAGACTGTAATATATATATATATATATATATATATATATATATATATATATATATATATTTTAAGTGTATTCTGTAATATAGAAATACTGATGTGTGACGTTGTAGCATGTGCGATGTTGTAGGGCAGCAGTGTGGAGTAGTGGTTAGGGCTCTGGACTCTTGACCGGAGGGTTGTGGGTTCAATCCCTTGTGGGGGACACTGCTGCTGTACCCTTGAGCAAGGTACTTTACCTAGATTGCTCCAGTAAAAACCCAACTGTATAAATGGGTAATTGTATGTAAAAATAATGTGATATCTTGTAACAATTGTAAGTCGCTCTGGATAAGGGCGTCTGCTAAGAAATAAATAATAATAATAATAATGATGAATACAATGGTATTTTGCTTGTTAAATCTTTTAAATGAAATGATTTGTATCTCTTTTGCAGTAACTGTTTTTTTTTGTTTTTTTTTTTTTTTTTTACAAAAAGATATTTAATGAGAATCTGCACATAATTGAAGCCCACAGGCTGACACAATCCAGAAGTGCTATTTTGAACTCCTCGTTCAACTCAAACCCCAGGATTCAATTTTAATTATGGCTCTGCTATCTTTATAGTGGTTGTAAAAAGTACCAATAAACACAACAATGGCTGTGTTAAAGACACTTCAAATAACATTTACATTTTATGCACTGTAAGCAATAAATATTTTCACACAGTTTTTGTTATTTGGAACTTTTAGAAATCCGCTATAAGGATAGTTCCATAATGAAAATGTCATCTTAGTGAATATAACTTCATAGAAAGATTATGCTAGAATAACTAATTATAGTGTTTCAGTGTCTTAGAAACACAAACTAAATTGCTTTAGTTTGTGTTTCTTTCCTGTAGGCACCGACTAGAGGGGAGGCATGCCTTGATTTAGTCTTTTCAAATAATGAAGACAGAATAACTAAAACAGAGGTCAGAGAGCCATTGGCAAACTCAAGACCACAACATGGTCTCAATTGAAGTGATTTATAAAACCCAAAAAGTAATGACTAAAGTCGAGGTTTACAATTTTAGAAAAGCAAACTATGAAGGTATGAAACAGAGACTAACAGAAGTAGATTGAAGTAATATAGAGAAAACATCCACAGAAAAAGAGATGGCTGTTTTTTAAAAATGTAGTACTAAAGGCACAAAACAATTACATCCTAAAAGTAGACAAATCTAAATCTAAAACAAAATGGCCAAAATGGTTTAATAGATTAATTAAAAAAAATATTCAGCAAAAAAAGGCACTTTACAGACCGTTTAAAAGGGACCAAAAACAAAGTACACAGAAAGAGTACCTGGAACTGCAAACACAAGTCAAAAAGGAAGTTAGAAAGGCCAAGAGAGAGATAGAAATCAACATTGCTAAGGGGGCCAAAACCAATTCCAAAATGTTTTTCTAATATTATAACAGCAAGACAACACTCAAAGAGGAGGTTAAATGTCTAGAGACACAAATGGCAAAATCACAGACGAAAACAAAAAATAGGAAATATATAAAATGATTACTTTTCACAGGTTTTTACAAAGGAGGATACGGACAACATGTCGACTTGTTCCCATCCAGTTTTAAATAACTTTAGCATAACAGAGGCAGAAGTGTTAAAGGGTCTAGGAGCTCTTAAAATAAACAAATCTTCTGGGCGGATGAGATCCTCCCAATAGTACTCAAAGAAATTAAAGAAGTTATTTACAAACCGCTAACCAAGATCATGCAACAGTCTCTTGACACAGGGGTTGTACCAAGAGACTGGAAAATTGCAAACGTAATACCGATCCACAAAAAGGGAGACAAAACCGAACCAGGTAACTACAGACCAATAAGCCTGACTTCTATTATATGTAAACTTATAATAAGATCCAAAATGGAAAATTACCTATATGGTAACAATATCCTGGGAGACAGTCAGCATGGTTTTAGGAAAGCGAGATCGTGTCTAACTAACCTGCCTGATTTTTCTGAGGGTGCAACATCGACAATGGATAATTGCAAAGCATACAACATGGTTTATTTAGATTTCCAGAAAGCTTTTGACAAAGTCCTGCATAAAAGATTAATTCTCAAACTGAACGCAGTAGGGGTTCAAGGAAATGCATACACATGGATTAGAGAGTGGTTAACATGTAGAAAACAAAAAGTATTGATTAGAGGCAAAACCTCAAAATGGAGGGAGGTAACCAGTGGTGTACCACAGGGATCAGGATTAGGTCCTCTGCTATTTCTAATCTACATTAATGATTTAGATTCTGGTATAGTAAGCAAACGTGTTAAATTTGCAGACGAAATAAAAATAGGAGGAGTGGCAAACACTGTTGCAGCAGCAAAGGTCATTCAAAATGATCTAGACAGCATTCGGAACTGGGCAAACACATAGCAAATTACATTTAATAGAGAAAAGTGTAAAGTACTGCACGCAGGCAATAAAAATGTGCATTATAAATATCATATGGGAGATACTGAAATTGAAGAAGGAATCTATGAAAAAGACCTAGGAGTTTATGTTGACTCAGAAATGTCTTCATCTAGACAATGTGGGGAAGCTATAACAAAAGGCCAACAAGATGCTTGGATATATTGTGAGAAGCATTGAATTTAAATCAAGGGAAGTAATGTTAAAACTTTACAATGCATTAGTAAGACCTCACCCAGAATACTGTGTTCAGTTCACCTCGTTACAAAAAGGATATTGCTGCTCTAGAAAGACTGCAAAGAAAAGCAACCAGAATTATCCCGGTTTTAAAAGGCATGTCGTATGCAGACAGGCTAAAATTGAATCTATTCAGTCTTGAACAAAGAAGACTATGCGGTGATCTGGTTCAAGCATTCAAAATCCTAAAAGGTATAGACAATGTCGACCCAGGGGACTTTTTTGACCTGAAAAAAGAAACAAGGACCAGGGGTCACAAATGGAGATTAGATAAAGGGGCATTCAGAACAGAAAATAGAAGGCACTTTTTTACACAAAGAATTGTAAGGGTCTGGAACCAACTCCCCAGTAATGTTGTTGAAGCTGACACCCTGGGACCATTCAAGAAGCTGCTTGATAAGATTCTGGATTCTAAGCTACTAACAACCAAACGAACAAGATGTGCTGAATGGCCTCCTCTCATTTGAAACTTTCTTATGTTCTTATATTGGAGTGGTTTATCTTTCATAGACCTGTCTATAGGTATGTAGTGTTGAAAGAGTTAAACAGTAAAACGTATGTGGCAATACAGGAACTGGGAGTCACATAACTTCCTCCTGTGGCCTCTAAAGCTATGTGGGAACTCTCTGCTGTATAAACTTGTAACATGGGGATGTTACATGTGTGGGTTGCCCAAGCGCTAGTCCCACTAAAAGGAACATCCTGCTCCAGGAACCAACACAAACCCTCTCTATACTGTTTGGGATCAACAACCCCTAAGACCTACTTCTGGGCTCCCGGAGTCCCGGCATCCATACGGCGACTTCGGCCTCTTCAAACGGCCTCAGATGGGGAATGCCTTCATGAGCACTGTCTTGGAGTGGAAGGGTTTAGACACACTCCTCCTTGATGTCAACAAAGCGCCCCTCTGTGTAGCATGGCAATGCAGTCACCTCGAGCTGTGGCACAGATTCCTTTTGAGTTGTGCACAGCATCCCTGGGCATGCTCCCAGCCAATCCGGACCTCCCGATCAGCTCAGCGCCGGGCCAGCCTAACTGCTCAATTGGTTGCCTAGCAACGAGTCTCCTGTTCCACATCCCACCTTTTGCTTCTTGGTCCCTCGCAAAATGTCGAGCTAAAACATGAAGGATACCATAACAGTCAGCCAACCCACACAACTAAAACAAAGATGTTAACATTTTAAAGTAATTTGGTTAACAACACAGAAAACAGAATTTTATTTGACTTGTTTGTTCATGGAAGACAAACAAACAGGCTCACTAGCTCAGTTACCAAATGTAAAGGGAATAACGCCCTGTTATCTTTCACATGTTTATTTGGTACTTGTATGTTCTATTGTTATAATTTTAAACGTTGATTTGATTAGTGCACATTTTATATATTCATGCCTGACACTTGATTTGTATCACTTTCTGGAAGCTTCTTCATTCAGTCCCGATGATATGTCTTATTGGGCACTGACTAATTTAATTATTCATATTTTATGCACCTGAATATAAATAGCTTACATTTCTTACAAATGCAATGGCCATCACGGGAGTTTGTTTCTATTTGTCTTCTGTCTTGGGGTTTTGTTTGTGCAGGAGTGGGGAAAAGGCTTCTAGTCAAAAGGTTTAACACTGAATGTATTAAGTTTCTTTTAGTATTTCTAACCATGCAGAATGTCCTATATGGCCAAGCATTGTAACACCAAGGAACATTACATAAAAAAAGACTTAAAATGTGATGTGGGAAAAAGCACCGTCTGCTTCTACAGCATTGATGAGTATTTTAACAGCTTTTTACTTTCATGAGCATATTTACACCCAGCGGATAGCAACAAATCATTATAGTTCTCAACAGATGATCATTATTATTATTCCTATTCTTGTTCTTATTTGTACACTTTTCTTGTGCAATCTAATGTTGTGGTTAAAAATCTAAGCAAATCCATGTGTTGTAAGAAATAACCCCTGTACCATCATGTAAACTGGAGGACTACCTTCTACTTCCTTATGAACACTGTGTAAAACTCCTCCACCCCCCAAAGAATGTACAATATGCTTGACCTATTGGTGGCTCATACTGTTTGTTTTTTAATAAAACTGCTACAATAGGTACGACTGTGCTTTAAAAGTAAGTCATGTCATATGATATTTTAATTAATTGTGTTTCTCAAATGTATAATTAAAAATATAAATATGCACATTGTCAAATAGTTGTATTCATTTTACTTCAAGTGTGTGTGTGTGTATGTGTATTTTCTCTTAACGGTATTCTAAGATGTAATCTCTCACATGATTGTGAACAGCTTTAGATCATGGGTATGCTGTCTGGTCAGGAATGTTCAAGTATCCTTAAATTAACTAATCAGATCTTTCACTTCAGGTTTTGCAATTAATTTGTCAATCATTACATCAATGTTTTGCAGTTTCTTAAATGCCAATATTCTTTATTTTAGGTAAAAGAGGTTTCTTAGAAGGTTAGCTAACTGGGATTGATAATAAATCTATAGTCTGCCAGGCTTCTTGCAGAGTTTCATCTGCTCTAAGGACAGGCATTTTGAATCTATCACTAGGCAATAATTGCACCATTATTTATCTTTGTCAATAGGTTTACTGATGCATATCAAGAGAAACGCCCCCCATGCTGTAAGCCTGTCCAATACATCCTGAAGACTACACTGTAATACAACATTTAATAGGCCAGGGCCTTTTCACAAGATAAACCTCAATCATCTCATGCTTATGCTGAAATAATAATTTGTGCTCAGTTGTCATTTAGGATTATTTCTGTTTTTCATTATGTACACGTCTTCCATATTCGAACAGCACAACATTTTCAACTCTCAGCATGCCAGTAATCAAGCACTACTGTAACTCACTCCAACATCCAATTGCCACTGTCGTTATCTATATCTGTATTATCTAGAATTGATTTTAAAGAATGCTTCTAATATTCAATGCCCTCTATTGTTGCTTATGGAGTTTGTATTTATTATAACAGAAGCAGAGGCATGCATGTTAGTCACATATTTAAAGGTCACAGACAAATCAGTAAGTCTGCTGCAGTACATGCATTCAGTCGTAGCAGCAGTTTTTGATGTTATTTTCCTAATGTGATGTTTTACTGGCTAAACCAGTTTTCTTGTGCATCCTGTATTTTTTGACAAGGAACTCCCTGGTGATTTTATTAGGGGTAGACAAAAAGTGACCAGGTTTGACACACTGTACTCGACAGACAACAAAGCTATTTGTAACTTTAATAAAATGTAAATGTAAAGATAAACTAACTGACAAATGCCAATTGAAGGCTAACAGTTTGGAAATGTTTCATTATTACATCCTTTGCTTTGTTCTTACGGATTAAAGAGGGTCTGGACTTGCAAAACAAAAGTATTTTAATTGTTTATTTTTTATTTTGTTTAATGAATTTCTAGAATTCACAAATGTTCCCAAACACGCACATAAAATAACAAAACAATACAGATACTGTAGGAGAATATAGTAGAAAAAAAACAACTCTTATGTTTACTCAGAAAAAAGGTAATTTTAGATTGAGATTGCAGTAGACATTATTATTATTATTATTATTATTATTATTATTATTATTATTATTATTATTATTATTATTATTATTAGTGACACTAGAGAGCATATCTAATGTCATAGTAGCTCTCATCACTTTGTAACCTCAGCTGCATCTGTGCTTGTTTCTATGTGCTCCAGCATATTTATTTGGCCATTAAGCTTTTACCAAACCTGTACATTTCTGTTAGTCTTATTTCAGCCTTATGTTTGTTCATTCTTTCAGTTTATTTGCATATCTCATGTCTATTTCCTTCCCAAACTGCTGTTTATTTCCAACTGAATGAGTCGTGTTACACTGAGGGTGCCCGCTGCTGAAACCTGATCATATGCTCCCAGATACCAGCTGTTGCAGTTGAAGTAATAACTCCTTTTCTCAGTTTCTTTGTTCTCCTTGACTGCCTGATATGAGAGCGCGTGGCGCGGCATTCGAAAATTTGTGTTAAAAACTGACTGAGTGAATTTGATGTAGCCCTGTTATTAGCTAAAATGGCAAAAAGACAACTACATTTGGAGTTTTTCTACAACAAAAAAGCTAAATCACCAACACCGGAGACATCAACAGAAACTGAACCTTACTCTTCTGGAAGTTCTGGAGTTCAGAATGTTAATAGCAACGAGAGTGACAATACTTCCTACACTCATACTACAGAGGTTAGTGCAGCTGTCGATAAAAGAGACCCTTGCCTTGGACCGGATGCAGCTTTTGAATATATTGAAGAAGACCCGTATCAGCCAGAAATTGATTTTCCAGCCAGTGCCTGTGGGATCAAAACCAGAAAATTCAGGAAAGTGTGGTACAATGAGTATAAATGGCTTTCTGCTTTTGTTGTCGAGCATTTGGCAATGGGCCCAACAGTGAACCTGCATTTCGAACTGCTGGTTTTAAAACATGAAAGAAAGCAAATGAACGGTTTCGGGAACATTCAACGTGTGAATCCCACCTAGAAGCTGTTGCTAAATGGAAGGGTAGGCTGCAGTCCTGCGAAAAATGACTGGATGGGTCCTGTTCTGCAATAATAATAGTAATATATGAAAAACATTGTTTACTTTTTAAATTTCAGTGCTTTTTTGGGTACACTGCTCACAAAAATAAAGATATAATAGGATTAGGTCATATTTTTATTAAAGCATTTCATATTGGAAGCTGCAAAGTGACGTAGCTATGTTTAATATGAATGGAAATTTTGCACCTGACAATCCAGGATGTTGCACTGTTTTCTTTTTGATTAAGAACACCTGCTAGTCTTCTCAACACTGTGGTGCAGTCATCGCCGTGTGATTTTTTGGAAAACTTGCTATGTGGTTAACAAATGCATTGTTATATTTACTCAAAAGTCGTTTATCTAATAACTTATACCCGAGACATTTGGGTAATTAAATCTCCTTGTCTCTAGAACCTTTAAATTGTGCCCCCACTATGACTGATTATGCATCACCTCTGGCTATAGCACTTATATTTTGCTGATGTCACTCATCTATTATTATTATTATTATTATTTATTTCTTAGCAGACGCCCTTATCCAGGGTGACTTACAATTGTTACAAGATATCACATTATACAGATATCACATTATTTTTACATACAATTACCCATTTATACAGTTGGGTTTTTACTGGAGCAATCTAGGTAAAGTACCTTGCTCAAGGGTACAACAGCAGTGTCCCCCACTGGGGATTGAACCCACAACCCTCCAGTCAAGAGTCCAGAGCCCTAACCACTACTCCACACTGCTGCCCTACATTCTTATCTGACATTATTATTATTATTATTTTTTTAATTTAAGAATTCCTTTCCTGATTACAGTATCTCTTTATAGAACAACACATTCTCTTAAGGAGGGATGGTACACATTCTTATACAGTCCAAACTTGACCAATTATCTTATTCTGAACAAAAAAAAAACAACTAGCAGTAAATTATCAGCAGCTGTTCAATATACACAGCTCCAGTCAGATAAGAATCACTACGAGCTGGCAATTGATTGATCTTTGGCTCTGCAAATCTAATATTTTTAAAGATTTAGAAAAATACAGCAGGACTTTGCCCCACAGTAATAAAACGTATGATGAAATGTACTGGATATTATGTGGTGTTACTTTCCAGATGTTTTAGAAGTATCTACTGCATCAACACATGTTTTAGAAGTATCTGCTGCATCAACACATATCAAATGATTGGTAGTATTTAGTATTCAGTACTATGAAAAAAATAACTATAATCACAAACATTGTAACTGGTAGAGGATTCCTTTTTACACTCTAGAATGTTGCTCAATCATCTCAGTTAGACACTGGTTGCACTTCTGCTAAACAGCTAGGCAAGGGGGTGGGATTTGACGTATGCAGGGAGGCACCAGAAGTGGAAGAGGAAGAGGGCTTTAAAAGTAGGAAAGCAAGCAACTTTCTCACTGAAAACACAGACAAACACTGATGAACTGAATCTTTTTTCTCCAGGTAGGTGCCTCATTTAGAGTATTTAGGCTATATAACGTTCTTATAAGGTAAAGCAATTTTCAGATGAAAATGTTATGCTTAGATTATACTATATTTGGTACATTTTTTAAGTAGTTTGATTTGACGCAATTGACTTTTCTTATTATATAGTTGTCATTACCACACCGTAGGCTACATACCCAAATATAATTTACATTATGGACAAAAGATTTAATCACCTAGTAGAATAACAGGATGCAGACATTAATTTAAAAAAACAAAAACCTATATGAACATAATTTTACTTAACATCATGCATCTAAGACACTAAAAAATGGTATCTCAAAAGTCTAACGGAAAATACAATAGTAGTACATTATTTCATGTTAGATTTTGAAATGTCACATTTTTGAATTTTTGGAAAACTACAAAGCGATATGTAATCTTAATATGTCAACGTAACATTGTTAATTCAATAGGGCGTGATGCAAAACTTTTGGCCAGAGCTCTAATACCCCCCATATAAAATATTAAATAAAAATACGGGTTTGTTTTATGTCATATATGCAGGTGTATGAAACGAGCGATCAGCTTAGCAAAGAAACATACAATACGTTGCTTACAGCAAGTAGCCTACTACTAGTGTTAGGAAATATATCGTAGTATCTCTGTTCCCGCAAGCAGGAGTTGCTCACAGAGGAACCCGGGACCTCCCGCACTGGAGCATAGAACCGATACTGCTGTAGGAAAGAGCCGGAGCTGGTATGGGGCTTATGTCTTCATATTTGATTGCGTCACCTACCAACCCTGACCCCTACCCCCGTGCACGCTACCCTATTCTTTAGTTATTTAGTAAAAAATAGTAGTGAACTACAGAAATAATAATTTAAAAAAGGTAGGAAGGATGCTTATCAGGGGCGATGTATAAAACACTGACTTGCCTGTCGTTTTATAGACAACAGTTTCATGATTTTTTTTCCTTGCAAGCGTGTATTGTCAGTACTCGGTTGTGATTGGTTAATCCACCGACGGTACCGCGCAGCAGCTAGAAAATTCGATTTGAGCGGTACCAAAAAAAAAGTACATTTAAACAGACAATAAATAGTCAAACTTTGCACAATGTAATTACATATATATATATATATATATATATATATATATATATATATATATATATATATATATATATATATATGGGTGTGTGTGTGTATAACATCATCTGTGTTTAATATATTTTCCAAAGCAATATTATAGGGATTAAGCACATTTGGAACCAGCCTTGCTAAAAAAAATAAATAGAATTGAATAAAACAGTGTATTTTCAAAACATGAGATATATCAGATTGTGTCTGTGGAATACAAGTTGGTGGGAGTGTGTTATAGATAATCAGCGTGCTATATACCCATTTCTAAAACTGCTAAGTTAATTCACTGTATTCAAACTGTGATTGTACAAGCCGCATTCTGATTCATACTTTGTGTTGCTTGCTAATACCAAGAAAATGTTTAATATCCCGCAGTGCAAATTCAGAATGCTGATTTAAATCATGGTAGGTGTTAAACATATGCCTGTTCTATATGTTACATAAACACTAAGGTGAAACTATAAGAAAATAACAAACATTTTATTTTTTTCAGTTTTGATTTTATACCCCAATGGAGCTTTTGAACTTTTGTACTTCCCCTGCCATGATCCTGGAGCACACTGCCTCAGTGTTGGGATGTAGCATCTTAGATCAAAAGCTTGCCTTACATCTTGACGAACATGATGCGTTACAACACCTGCGGCAACATTTCCTGGTCCCGAAAGTTAAAGACCTACCTTACAGTAAGTCCAAAATATCTATTAATACAGTATCTACTGCCAAGTAGTGTGGCATGCACAGCTTCCACCTGTTTTTAACAGGTTAAAACATCCTAAAAGACTCCCTCTGTTCAGTTAATTTAGCTGACTTTATTGTGAGCACTGAATGAAATGACCTTTTACATGAAATATGATTTTGTTCATATTACCTTTATGTTACCCTGTTGCTGGTGGAGCCACCTTGAAACTGATTCTCATTGAGAAACAGAAGTGCATTGGAATTAAAATCAATGACTTTCTGATCCAGAGTGATGTTGCTGATAAGTGCTCAGAGCATGTAACCATCAACTAGGAAACCACTTATTATTGCCTGCTGATGAACAACCAATTAGTGGAAGTGTTGATGGGCATTGTTGTAATTAGCTTAAATCTTTCTGATGGGGGCAGAGGAAAGTGCACACGCATAGAGAAGAAATCAGAGTAAACGAATGAACTCAAAGCACTGGGAAGTTTATCAGAGGAATGAGGCATAACTTGGAACTCTTTGAGACTGCTTTCCTGGTGACGAGGGCTATACTTTGGCTCTACAGGGTCTGCCTCTGCCAGGTGCTCACAGGTTTCCTCAGCTAGGAGAGTTGATCTGGGGCAGTTACTTTCAGAAGCTCTGCATTTGCCCACATATCAACAGGTTAAGAAATTAAAGATTAACTTTAGTCTAAATAAAAAAAAGGCATGATAAGACTTTTAACACAAGAATTCTGTCTATGAATGAAAGACAGAACTTTGACACTGACATTAAAAAAAAAAAACAAAAAAAAAAAACTTGAGTCCAAAAACTTGTTTAGGCAGTTCAGCAAAGTGCAGTACTATTTCCTCTGCTAATTATCACTTTTGCATTGATCAGCCAACTTTGCAACACTTGACATTTTCTTTCTACAGCATTTCTTTATAAGCATCTTCTATGTAATGGAGCAGAGTAGAAATGTAGTTTATGGTTGTTAGAGTTAGTCCATAAAGAAATGTTTTTTTTAATCCCTTCACAGCTGACCTCTCATGTGTAGATGAAAAAGAAGAATGTGTATATCTTGTTGGAAATTCTCTTGGACTGCAGCCTAAACATGTTAAAACATATATTAATGAAGAGTTAGATAAATGGCACAAAATGTAAGTAACATACTGTTTTTCCTAATTAGTGTCTGTTTGGAACCTCAAATAAAGTAATATACAGCGTATGTATGTCTATCTATCTAATATATATATATATATATATATATATATATATATATAGTACTGTGCAAAAGTTTTAGGCAGGTGTGAAAAAATTCTGTAAAGTAAGAATGCTTTCAAAAATAGAAATGTTAATAGTTTATATTTATCAATTAACAAAATGCAAAGTGAATGAACAGAAGAAAAATCTACATCAAATCAATATTTGATGTGACCACCCTTTGCCTTCAAAACAGCATCAATTCTTCTAGGTACACTTGCACACAGTTTTTGAAGGAACTCGGCAGGTAGGTTGGCCCAAACATCTTGGAGAACTAACCACAGTTCTTCTGTGGATTTAGGCAGCCTCAGTTGCTTCTCTCTCTTCATGTAATCCCAGACAGACTCGATGATATTGAGATCAGGACTCTGTGGGGGCCATACCATCACTTCCAGGACTCCTTGTTCTTCTTTACACTGAAGATAGTTCTTAATGACTTTCGCTGTATGTTTGGGGTCATTGTCATGCTGCAGAATAAATTTGGGGCCAATCACATGCCTCCCTGATGGTATTGCATGATGGATAAGTATCTGCCTGTACTTCTCAGCATTGAGGAGACCATTAATTCTGACCAAATCCCCACTCCATTTGCAGAAATGCAGCCCCAAACTTGCAAGGAACCTCCACCATGCTTCACTGTTGCCTGCAGACACTCATTCGTGTACCGCTCTCCAGCCCTTCGGCGAACAAACTGCCTTCTGCTACAGCCAAATATTTCAAATTTTGACTCATCAGTCCAGAGCACCTGCTGCCATTTTTCTGCACCCCAGTTCCTGTGTTTTCGTGCATAGTTGAGTCGCTTGGCCTTGTTTCCACGTAGGAGGTATGGCTTTTTGGCTGCAAGTTTTGCATGAAGGCCACTTCTGACCAGACTTCTCCGGACAGTAGATGGGTGTACCAGGGTCCCACTGTTTTCTGCCAATTCTGAGCTGATGGCACTGCTGGACATCTTCCGATTGCGAAGGGAAGTAAGAATGATGTGTCTTTCATCTGCTGCAGTAAGTTTCCTTGGCCGACCACTGCGTCTACGGTCCTCAACGTTGCCCGTTTCTTTGTGCTTCTTCAAAAGAGCTTGGACAGCACATCTGGAAACCCCTGTCTGCCTTGAAATTTCTGCCTGGGAGAGACCTTGCTGATGCAGTAACTATCTTGTGTCTTGTTGCTGTGCTCAGTCTTGCCATGGTGTATGACTTTTGATAGTAAACTGTCTTCAGCAACCTCACCTTGTTAGCTGAGTTTGGCTGTTTCTCACCCAGTTTTATTCCTCCTACACAGCTGTTTCTGTTTCAGTTAATGATTGTGTTTCAACCTACATATTAAATTGATGATCATTAGCACCTGTTTGGTATAATTGTTTAATCATACACCTGACTATATGCCTACAAAATCCCTGACTTTGTGCAAGTGTACCTAGAAGAATTGATGCTGTTTTGAAGGCAAAGGGTGGTCACACCAAATATGGATTTGATTTAGATTTTTCTTCTGTTCACTCACTTTGCAGTACTGTATATTGTGAAATATTTCACTTTTTAAAGGTTTGTTTTGGCCCATGTATGCAGACTCAGACACAAATAATTGAAGTTTGAATAGCACTTTGGTGCGATTTTTATTAATTACAGAAAATTTTATCAAAACAAAACAAAAACCTAACTCCGTTTTGGAGCGCTAACTAAACTTTTTTCTCAGTTCTACCTAAATCGGACGGCTGAGCCGTTTACCGATACAAACAAACCACTGTTACACACACAAACAAAAAAGGTTTTACACACTACCTTTTAGGAACTACACAGGTCACTTCACAAACAGCCTCTCTCTTCACACCGACTAGAGACTGCCCTGCACAAACATTTCTCCTCTGTAATATACCTGCCTGTGATACTCATTAATTCTATGAGCCAGGTGATCCTCAACCTGGCTCTCTCCCGTAGCATTCTGGGTGATGCAGTGCCTCAGTCCTTCCTGGACTATATTTTCCTCTAATATTAATTTATGATGATAAGAACTAAGCTATTCTAACTAACTAGATCTTAGACTTACCAATAATTAAAGTCTGCTTTATTTATGTTTGTATTCAGGGGTGTTCATGGTCATTTTGAAGGCAGTCGCCCTTGGGCTTTGGGAGACGAATGTATTGTGGACCTAATGGCTAATGTAGTGGGTAAGTTTACTAATACTGACTACCATTAGTATCTGGTTTTAGTATAATAATTCGATATCAACTGGGTTTATCCAGTACCTAAAATATAAACTTTGTTTTTGTTGGCAGTGCCTCCATTGTTGTTGGTAAGATATTGTTTTCAATACCCTCAGTCAAGTGATTCATATAATGAGTAAAAAATGTATCACAGCACATGGAAAATGTTCTGATAATGTAGCCACACCTTCTTCTATACTATACCCTAGAACATATTATTTCACTGGACTAATACAAGTCACACAAATGGCTAAACAACAAAGCCGCCTTCAAGCAAGTTCACAGCACGGTAGAGATAGCAAGAACAGTTCCACATCTGTAATATTTCTATTTGCATGCATTAGCTCATTTACTGTATGCATTAACGGACAGATTTGCATCCTGTGGTACACTCTGTAGTCCCTCCTTGTACTTTCTACATCACACGACAAGCTACAGGTATCCACGTTCACTTCTGACACCACATTTAACAGGCTTTCCGGTGGGTGCCTCCAGTTCCTAAGCAGACTGTAGAGATTGACAGGGCGAGGTGAGGCTATCCAGTGCCCAAGCGGAGACTGGGTACAAACCCAATAATTTAAGCTCAAAGCCCACGGTCATAACCAGGCTCTCTTGTGAGAGCTGTAACTCACTGGTATATTTCTATTTGTGTTCTTGTACCAACTCGTGTTACCCTGTACCACATGATATACTGTTTACGTTTTCAACATAATCCGTAATCCATACATTAAAATGATCTTAATTCTACAGTTAAAAACAGAATGCCCTTGACATTGCGTGAGAAGTGTGTAGGGGATTAGTAAATTAATCTGTTCTTGCATACATGAATTACACAGTTGACATACATGAATTACACAGTTTTTCCAGATAGATTTGTTACACACATGATCATTTAGGTTAAAATGTCTCAGAATCGCTTATACTGTTTAACAGACAAAATCTAGCCCCTAGGAACCTGCAAAAACCTGCATCAAAGGCAATGAGTGACTCTGGGTGTAAAAATAGACAATTGAGACATAATGATTGTTTGGTTCAGGTGATGTAAAATGAAAAACTATTTTTCTCCTTTGAAAATGTTGTTTTCAAACAGGAGGAAGAGTGGAAGAAGTAGCATTAATGAATGCACTGACTGTGAATTTGCATCTTCTGTTGGTGAGATTGTAACCTTTACATTGTTTCAAAATTGGATTTATTTTCAAGAGAACTTTATATTAAACTGTTTAGATAATTGTGTGTTTATCTATCTTTATCTATCTATCTATCTATCTATCTATCTATCTATCTATCTATCTATCTATCTATCTACCTATCTATCTATACTTTGTATTGTTACAGCTCTCCTTTTACAAACCAACTTCAAGTCGTCATAAAATTCTCATCGAGGCCAAAGCCTTCCCCTCAGACCATGTAAGCAATACATTTAACAGTATATTAGATTTCTACCATATCTTTTACTGCCTTTTAGTTGGAGACAAAATGATCAGCCAGTTCACATATTAGCTGTGGCATCTACTGTATGCAATGTTGAATTTCCATTGTATACAGGCTTTAACATTAAGCAATCGTTCTGCATATTTTCTACAACAGGCAATTCAATTGTTTTTAGAGTAATTCTATTCATTATTGTTCCCAAATAGTTCCCCCAGTGAGGTTTACATGCTCTTTAAAATAGAGTAATATGCTGCATTGTTCTCAGCCGTTGATTACCAAGAATTATCCAAAATTGCAATAAGTATCAAGATGGATAGTGCCTATTGTAGTCAGCTATCTTTCAAAATGTGTTCATACTGTATCAAGCTAAATGTTGCAAAATGTTCCTTTAAACATAGCATTGCCCAGACTGTGTTACAAATGACAATAATGTTAAATGTAATACTACTTGCCTGTGCTATCTTCCTGAAGAAATAATAAATGCTGTTTCACATACAATTTGTTTAAGTATGCTGTAGAATCCCAAATTCAGCTTCGAGGACAAGATCCTGAAAAAAGCATGCTGCTGATGCATCCCAGAGAGGTACGTTTTAGATGGAAGTTATCTGACTTGGAAACAATTTCAGATTGAATAAAAATAGGGGAATACAGTAGGAGATAGAAACTGCACTGGAAATGTACATGAAAGGTAATTATTTGTTTTATTTAGATGAAAAAGCTAAGCTTATATGAAGAATAAAGACCCTTTTGCACTGGGAAAATAATAAAACTGATATAAGGAATGGCTTTTTTAAATTTCTTTGATTTTTTTGTTTGTTTTTGAGTTATGTTTTATTGCTTCATTAAAGTTTGTTGTTTAATCTTCTGCTACTTTCATGACTACATATTGAGCGATGAAAGTTTTGCAAGTAATCGTCTTAGGATTAACCGTAAGGCAAAGCTGAGTAGCCCTTTTAGTTTTGAAATGTTTGGAACATCACTAAAATGTTTTAACCATTCTTAGGGTGAAGAGACATTAAGAATGGAAGACATCATTTCTATGATTGAGAAAGAAGGAGATTTGATCGCAGTGATTCTGTTTAGTGGAGTGCAGTACTACACAGGACAGCTGTTTGATATGCCAGCAATTACAAAGGCAGGCCATAAAAAGGTATAGTTTACATCTCCCATTTTAGTAGCTTCAGATAAACGGCAGCTTACACATTATGCAAATAATAATCTTTTGAAACGGTTGAGAAATGTTTCACACATACTGTACATTACTAAGCGTATTCACCAAGCATGGATAACAAATGTCCTAAAATAAGCAATGTATATTGTAATGCTCATTATTAACACATGCAATTACTATTCATTATGTTGCCATGCACAATTAAAAACAAAAGTTAATTGGTACCCTGGCTGCCTAAAAGGTTGTACCTTTTTCGTATCAACTTAATATAAACTTTATATATTATTAATATAATATAAATAATTTCCTTTCGTTGTGAAGAGATTTGGTAAACATACACTCAGTTAGGAATGTGTTTAACCATGTAAGTTGAAGTACATTCTGAATAGGATTACCTTGTAAGTAACCTCTTTTCTAACAGTGACCTTTGATCTAGAAAGTCCTGCTTGTCAGTCATGAACAATAACTAGTTTCTGTCTCAATGTCTGTGTGCTTACAATTTTTTTGTTTCTTTGTTAATTCCCTGTAAATTGGGGTTAAAAGTACTTTGATTATGTTCCTTTAAAAAACAAAATGGTGTTAACTGTACAAATGAGTTTTTATGAAAAGAAAAAATATGCAAACAGTCCTTTACTGCCATCTGGTGGGTTGTACTGAAGACAATCTAAATCAGTTTAATTATTCTGAAAGTACTTACCTGTGTACCGTATGTAGTATTAGTGCTTATTAGATTGTGCTCTGCTAGTTAATATTAACAGTATTCATTCATTTGTATACATTTGCCCTCTGATGTTATAGCTGACTTGTAATATTGTATTTGTTTTATTTTTATGTGTATTTACAGGTCAATGCCTCTCACTCAGTAGTCTGATAACAAAACTGTATTTTTACAAACATATCTCATATAAGTTTTGTTCTAGGGTTGTTTTGTTGGATTTGACTTGGCTCATGCTGTTGGCAATGCAGAACTGTATCTACATGACTGGGAAGTTGACTTTGCCTGCTGGTGTACATACAAGGTAGGGCATTGATGTCCCACAATGAAGAACTGTTAAGGGAATTGGTAATAATAATAATAATAATAATAATAATAATGTTATACCAATACCATGTAACCAGTGCCTACAATTTCAGGAACGTAGGAAATGAAATATCCAATGTTTCTGAAACAAGGATATATATACCTTTCAAGCCGTTACACAGGTGCATGGATGTTATTTTGGTGAACATGATTTTAAAATGGAGCTCTTCATTTTTATTCCAGTATATGAATTCTGGAGCAGGTTCTCTAGCTGGAGCATTTATTCATGAAAAGCATGCTAAAAGTATTCAGCCTGTGTAAGTATCTAATACTGCAAATTTTAGACTTGTTAAAATAAGAGTATTTTGTTACTAGATTATGTTAAAAAAAAAAAAAAAAAAATTGGGGAACACGAAAGTAGACATAACTGAATGAAAAAAGATGATTTTATTCTAGAAGACTACATTTCTGTGTTTTGTTCTCTGACTTTTTCAAAGAACTCTTCTGTCCTTGATGGTTACTCTTGTACAGACAATAGATCCCAGAGCAACATTGTATTCCCATTATGTGTAACTATTTCTTTACACATACCTTAACCCTTTGCGGTCCATTTATTAATCGCGCGTCAGGCACGCCAGGTCTAATTAATTTTCACACGCGCAGTTAATTTTATACGCGCTGTTTAAAAGTATTTTTTTTCACAGTCAAACGGGTTTAAATGGCCCTGCATATCAACAAAGCACACACTAGGCATCTCCAGCCCCGCCCCAGCCTTTTGTTTGCTATAGCGTTCAGCTATGTAAGAAATAAATAATAATAATAATAATAGTCGTACATACCGATCGATCATCTCCAGATCACTCGTTTTATCACCAAACTCCTCAATAATGCGATCCAAGTCATTATTTTATTACTATAACATCTGAAAAAAGCTCTGCAAATGTCCATGATAGTCTCAGTGCGCTGACGCACTTAGCCAGCTTGTTTACTATGGACGCCCATTATCTGATACCTGATACCATGTATGACTATTCATGAAATACGCCTTTTTTTTTTTTTTCCGACTTGTCTCGGCTCCTGTCGCTACCACTCGGCAATTGAATGGTTTTCTCGGCTTTTTCCAGAGAAAAAACGACTAAACACCCGTTTATTGCGTTGCTATAATGATGTCGGACCCAGTCCGACAAAGGACCTGTGAGGAATAATTGCAATGTCGGACCCAGTCCGACAATGGGCCGCAAAGGGTTAACAGAATAAAGGTCAAAAAGTTTTTCACTTACCAGCAAGTCTTTTTTTTTTTAATTTGCAGGTTGATTGGCTGGTGGGGTCATGAAATGAAAACTCGATTTCTTATGGATAACAGTATGTGTTTTATTAGTGCTCTAGATACAGCAGTGTTAAAGAGAATGCTTGTGCCTCATAAAAAATACTTATTATGGTGAATAAATCAGTGAGATAAGGCACAGTCAGAATTGGGTACAGTACAAGAAAGGCACCTAGAGTAAGCAACCACAAATGCTCAGCCTTTCTGGCAGCTGGTTACATCAGGTTTCCAGGTACATACTAGACAGCTGCTATATTTGTACATCATCATTTAAAGCATTGGGAATATTATAAAATTATTGGCATAACCAAACCTTGCCTTATTTCTGACATCCCTTAACTGCCCTGATTCAGCAACCTCAGTTTACCTACATGTTTACTGAGCTAGGAAAGGTGACGGAATAGACTACATGCCCTAGGTCCTTTAGATGCCCTTGGAAAAAGTTTCATTGGAGACTATTTCATTTTGGCAGCTGCTCACCCAGACAAAATCAAACTGCAGGGGCCAGAGGGGACTTTATAGAGATTATTTATGTAATGTGCAGTTGCAGACCACCGTGGGTTACATATCAGCTCCTAGCCAGTCTACCATCTGTAGGGCATTAACAGATGTTATCAGTGTTTTGGTCAGGAAAGCAAAAGAAACATTTATATATTTATTTTCTGCTGACTAAGTAATTTCAACACAAACTCAGGCACGATAATAATTGTTTTTCTCCAAATAACCAGAAAACATTGTATATTGAAATATTATTATTATTATTATTATTATTATTATTATTTGTTTATTTAGCAGATGCCTTTATCCAAGGCGACTTACAGAGACTAGGGTGGGTGAACTATGCATCAGCTGCAGAGTCACTTACAACTACGTCTCACCCGAAAGACGGAGCACAAGGATGTTAAGTGACTTGCTCAGGGTCACACAATGAGGTGGCTGAGGTGGGATTTGAACCGGGGACCTCCTGGTTACAAGCCATTTTCTTTAACCACTGGACCACACAGCCTCCTAAAATAAAAAAGTAAATACATAAATAAAATAATAACACAAGTGTGTACAAAGTGTGTTTCATCCAAAGCCTTGTGAATCTTATTTACTTCAGAATACCAACCACATCATTATAGTATTAGCACGTTTTCATCAGTAAGCTTACACTGACCCCTTGTGGTCATTCAAATATTATTTTTACATAATAGCTATAGAATGTAATGTAAATTGGCGATACCATGCTGTAGACAATTATGTTTAACCTGTTTCATTAATCTCCTAGAACTTCAGTTAAGCCCTGGAATAAATGGATATCGGATATCAAATCCTTCGATTTTATTGGTCTGTGCACTGCAGGCTTCCTTAGAGGTAAGAAGGTATTGTATACTGTGAGCTGTACATACCAATACACATATTTGTATATCTTTTCATCCACAAATTCAACAGACAAATATGTATTTTCTTGGCATTTAACTTTTAGTGCTTTTTAGGGTCCTCATCCCAAAAATGGGAACCCCTATGCGATGATCATGTCTGTCAGTACTCCAGATGGTGAACTGCCTTGGTTTTGCATCTTGCACCTTCACCAAACTTTTATCATACACTCCTAGCCTCCTGTAGACATTACAGTTTGCATTTGGCTATAATCTGAATTGAACGCTCAATTTGTATTATTATGCAATTATAAGAACCCTCTGAATGTGCATGCACTGGTTAAAGATATCCTTATGGAACCCGGTTTGAATCCCAGGCCACATATCTGCATGGTCCACATCACAAAAACACTATCACAACCTGCACACAAGCACAACTTAGCATTTCTGATGGCATAATCTCTGTACTTTTTACCTTACTTAGTCAGTGCTCCGTGTTCTGTCATGCACAGAAATCTATTTGATTCTGCCTCTTTTCTGTTAAGCCATTACGGATATATTTTTTCCTTGGTTAGATCTTCAACCAAACTAGTATGAAGGCACTAAGAAAGAAATCTGTTCTCCTTACTGGTTATTTGGAGTGCCTGATTAAGCAGTGCTACACAAAGGACGAATCAGATCCACAGAAACCGTATGTGAAAATCATTACACCTTCAAACGTGGAGGAACGTGGCTGCCAACTTTCCCTAGTCTTTTCGGTACCAATCAAAACAGTTTATAAAGAACTTGAGAAGAGAGGAGTAGCAGTAAGTAAAATGTTAATTTCAACATCTTGTATAATGTCAGTTGGGGAAATGTGATCTTGGTAGTACATGCTATAAAAATGTAACCATCATTTGTTAGAAATTTGTAATTTATTAACATACCCCTAACAAGTGGTAAGTACCAAGTACAAATGTCCTGCATAAAAAACAAAAAAATATTTGTGTACTTTTAGATTGTTTAATTAGTGTCCCAGTTTAAAAACGATAGTGCGTGTGAGTCACTGCTATTTAATTTGTATATGCATAATGGTTTTGTAATGAAAGTCACAGTTGCATTTGTGGAAAACCTGCTTTAATAGACTTTCACCCATTCTTTTTCAGTGCGACATGCGGGAACCAAATGTGCTACGCATTGCACCAGTGCCACTGTACAATTCATTCAGTGATGTGTACCGTTTTATCAACATTCTGGGGTGTGCGCTCACAGCAAGCCAGAAAGAACAAGCATAACAATTCAAGGATGGACTTTTAAAAAAGAACGCATGTATAAAATAGTATTTTGAAACGGTATATTCTTACAGTTTTGTAATGTATCTCTGTACCAATTGTATTTATATATAATGATGCTAAATACAGTAAAAGGAATAAGACATCAAAATGTGTTGTTGTTGTTCTTCCTCTTCTGGAGAAGCAAAATACACTGTTTAGTAAACATGCATTATTTAAAATGAACAAGTTAGTCCCATTGTGTTTGGTTTACCTAGCTTCTATAAATCGTCTTAACATTCTATTCTTACTTGTCTGGTTTTGTACATGAGACATATTAAAAAACAAAAACAACAACAACAGAAAAAACAATATTTGAGAACTCAAGCACCACACATTTCGAGTACTACAATTCTCGAAGTACTACCTGTGGGTTCCATTTTCCTTTTCAGGGTCAGTGGTTGACACTCACCCTAATCCCCCCCCCCCCCCCCCCCCAAAAGCACACTAAGACTTTTGTTCCACAAGTAAATTAAATGAAGTACTTCTAAGTAATGTATTAAAGTTGTTTCATTAAGTAATGTGTGACCAATGCTCAGTGAAATAGTATGCTGTACAGTTCAAGGTTTTAGAGAAAACTTGTCTGTGGCCTGAGGTGGGTGTCATGGTATTTTAATTGAGGTGTAGCTATGCTAAAATGGAGTTCAAGGGAAGTTAATAATCAAAATGCACTGTACATATGGCAGAGTAAAATCAATATAAAAATAAACTTACTGTTAAGCTAATAGCAGAGAATAATAGCACAGATACATAGGTAGCCTATTAGAATAATTCAGTTCAATAGAGTGATCTGTGCATGTATTGTATATTTAGCACACACCACTTACTAGGAAAGCCTTATTTAAAAGCTTTTGCTTTTAACAGGTAGCATTCTGCCCATTCTGTAAAATTCTGGTTTTGGTACAGTGGTAATGTAACTGCTTTGTCGGGTATAGCCTGCCCTATAGCACATGATTCAAACCCTATTGGTCTATCTTCAAATGAGAAATGATTAACCGTATATTAATTGAAAATATATATATAATGAAAACAACATATACGAACAGTAATTGAATCCTCAACGATGGGTTTATAAAGCGCCTATTTTTTTTTTTACAAGGTAAGGCAAAGTAATAATGTTGATTAGAAAGAAGTACATATCAGCTTAATAACAAGGAATAATGAATTCCTTTGGTAGTCTATCAGTTTAGCGAGCCCAGTTTATTAATATTCCAATTCTAAACCGCTAGTGGAAGCGGATTGTAAACTGCGGTTTAGCAGACCTTGTTTAAGCACGTTTTAACAATTCTATACAACGTCTGGCACTTCCCTGTCCTTGCGGGTGGGCCCAACTATTAGCTGCTGCGGAAGCCTGAAGGCGATGCAGTGGGGATCGGAACGGTCTGAGCCACAGTCTGTCACGGGCGAATGCCAGCGTCTCGTCCTCACCCGCACCGGAGCACGGGAATGGAGTATCGAGGCCACCTGTAGAGACGCCTCCCATTATCAGGGGGAGCGTTGCATGATCTTGTCCACTGCTGGCCCGAATGTATGGCCAGAAGCACCAAGGGCACTGTGCGTACTGGAGCACCAAAGCACCGATGCTTCGAAGCCCCAAGGGTGCCAAGCACTGAGAGCATAAGCTCTGGAGTGCTGAGGCACTGAGGGCACCAAGGGCACACAACACTGGGGTGCCAGGGACACTGAGGATCTGAGGTCTCGTGGGCACCAAAGCACCGAGGGCACCTAACACCTATTGACATGTCGGGGTGTCAAGCACCAAGGCACGGAGTGTCTAAACAAAAGGGCACCGGGCAAGGACGCCTAGCCTTAACCGTGTGTAGTCACCCAACCCGGGGTAGTGCGTAGCATATGCTGGGGTGGACACACAGACTCGGCAGCTGAGGTGAGCAGTAATATGGAGCACACAGTGTTATACCGAGACAATCTGGCGGAGTCGACTCAACAGCGGGGCGTAGCAGAGCAGGGCCCCGGTGGAGGAATCACGCGTCTCTTTATTATTTATTTAGCTTGCAAAAGCAAGAGAAAAAAAGAACACAAAACAGCAGGCGCTGTAGGTTAGAAAAGCAGTCTATAATCACAAGGCGATGTAGGCCGTTGAAAGGAAAAAAGATTAAATAGCTCAGTTTAGTTCACAGAAGCCGAGTTTTTCATTCCAGGGAAGTGGCAAGCCGACTTCCAGCAATATATATTGCAGGAGAACTCCAGAAAACTCAAGTGAGAGCTCTTTCACACAGACTCAATCACAGCAACTGGACAGGTTAGTTATACCTACCTTACTTTACCTGAGTGAGAAGCAAAAGAGGAAGTGAACTCCGTGGAGTGAATATTTGTCTCCTCGGTAGGCAGGACCGAGGACGTCACTCCCCGGAGGGGCCTATCGGCAGCATTGAAATAAAATGCTCAGTAAATACCTGACCTATGGCAGGCATATCCCAAAAGTATTGTTGGTGGTCATCTTCGAATTGAAAGGGAACTTACTATACATGCATTTACATCTGCCTTATACATGTAGGGCCTTCTGCGGTGTCACCACATTTAAGTCCCCAGACCTAAACATTGGGCTACGTGAGTAGTGGAAATTGGGTGTATACATGGTCAAGCAGTGTGCAGCTTGACATATAGTACTGTATGCTTAAATTGTATTTACTTATGTTGAGTCTCTGTATAGCCTCCACTTCTCCCATGTTGTGGGTGGCCAGTTTATAGACAGGAGCTTTGATTGATGTGTTTAATACTGTCTGTATTTCAATTTAATATCGGTATTTAAATTATAGCTAGAGTTTCTGGTTTTCTGGTTTTATTTCTGAGGAATGCACCTGCCTTTAAATGTTTTTTGCCAACTTTATTAAACAGAGAAACTCGCTGATTAACTAAGACTGCTTTCTACTCCAGCAAATAATGTGCACAATGAATAAAGTATTAATTGTTTGACGGACTAGGCAAGATCTTCCATGTCTGAAGATCGGCTTTGTGGTCTTGCCCTGCTGCACTGTCACAGAAATTAGATTGATCTCTCCACAACAGAAATCTTGCAGACATTTGATGCCAGTGGTCACAGGAAGATTGACAAACTACATTTAAAAGCAGATGCACATGATGTTGTGTATAAAAAATCCAATCAGACCACTGCATTTCCTGAATGAGATGACTTATATTTCTGTATATTTGCTGTGTCACAGCACTGTACAAAACCACACAGGTCCTGCAAATTTAGAACCTCGAGTACTCAAAATTCTATAGTAGTATCTTATTCAGAAAAAAAAACAAAACTTTTGTATTTAAATAAACTACATATAATAAACCCCTCATATCTTTTTTTTCTGCAGTTTGAAAAACTTTAGGAGGAGGAGGGGGGACAGAGATGGAGACACAGTGCATGGGCAAGTGCCTCTGTGATTTTTCATGGCTGGCTACGGCCTGATCAACATTCTATATTCTGCTATTTTTAATGTTACTTCAATAATGGAATCCCTTGAGACAAACATAGTGTAAATATTTAACAGAAACGCTTTTACTGCTGTAAGGCAACAAAAAAAGCAGTTGTGTATTTGTGCAAGGACTGTGTGTTGAAATGTGTAGTTGCTGATAAGAGCTACAAAGGAGAAGTAGGCAACCAAGAAAGAGGGATAGTTATCAGCAATGTCTTCCTGTTTAGATCAACATTTTTCAAAATCAAATCAAATGTAAAACTCTTCATTAAATTTGTGTTGCATTTGTTTGCATTAATTGCTATGTAGCCCATACTAAGAAAGACAGTTTCTGTACATATAATTCTAAAAATACACAGCTTCCAGGAAGTGGTTTTAACTTGCATTTATCATCAAAGTATGCTTTGCAAGACCTAGTGAGACTACAGGGGTTTATACACGTGATGCTTTACACGCTTCCTTGATTCACAGGAACCTGTATTTTTCTTCAAATTCATGGCAGTATAACTGACAAGAAGACAACGGACGGGTGCTAGGTAAGAGACCTCAATATAACTCTTAATGTTTATTGCAAAGCAGCTTTGAAACACTTTATAGCATGGTACAGTTTTGAATTCTGATAGTGTATTAAAATGTCTGTTTTAAATTTATATATATATATATATATATATATATATATATATATATATATATATATATATATATATATATTTAATTAAACAATACTTTTTAAACTTAACAGTTCCCAGTTCAGAGAAAGATACAACACTGCCATGTGTTCTGTTAAAGTTGTTTTAACAAGTAACAAAATATTTAAAAATATATATTTTAAGTGGCTGTACTAAAGCAGTTGAAATTTTCTGTATATAAATTAGCATTTATGGTTCAAGGCCTGCATTTATTGATCGGTTACAGACCATTATTATTTCAACAAGAGAAACATCAAATGTTTTTATTTTTGGTCCGTTTTTATGTTTCAGAGCTAAAGCTCTGGATGACATAAAGTAAACTTACAAGACGCTAATGTTCAGTTAAAATGGTTTGCTTAAGTTTTACCGTAGAATTTATGATTGAGCACGAAACTGTGGATGCCTGTTACTTACACTGATACGTACTGTAACCTCAGCCTACCATACATTTTCAACCAAGGCCATCCCAACACTGCACACTCTATTTGGGGCTTTTGAAAATCAAAAGACACTCATAATTCAGGAAACCTTCCAGTATCTTGTACTGTCCCGGTTGCTCAGGTTGTGTCAGGACAAACTTGCAGAAATGATGTTTGTAATTTGAAATGGCCTGACCTGTCCTCATTATGCCCAATACTATAAGTCACAAGCTGCTCTCAAGCACTGAATCAGGGCAGGCCTTACCGGTAGGCTTGTGTTACACAGGGACTTTTGTTATTGCTTTTGGCGAGTCATGTTGTCCCACTGAGGATATGAACACGACCGACTAATAAATATGTATATGTTTTTACATTTCGCATCGCATTTTTTAGAGCTACCCTTATATTCATTTTTTATTGTAGACGTTTTAAAAAGTACTGCATATAACTCCCCAAACCAGGATAAACCTACTTTTTCAATAGCAATATAACATACATGTGTAGAACATTATAATGAAACAAAACGTTACATTGATTGTTTTCCTCTTTTTCTGCCAGAATAAAGCTAAACAAACAATAATACAATTAATACGCTGAAAAGTCTTTACTCTTATAATTTGTATTTTTGCAAGACAGTAAAGGTGTTCTATATTTGTTGTACAGCAAGCTGTACATCATACAGTTTACACGGTGGCTTCTGACCACAACATTTCTAATTTGACAGATTTACCTAGCCACTGTCCTATGAAAGAGAATAAAAAACCTGTAAAGTGTGCTGAATTATTTCAAAGAGGACCTAAAACTGGAGCCTCCAAGTCCTACTGGAGTCCCAGTCCAGGTTCTGGAGCTGTGGGAGGTTTACCTGGATGAAACAACAGGAAGGAAGTTTTTTGTGCATTCAATCACTAAAGAGAAGACTTGGAAACCACCTCGAATTGTGCAGCCAAATAGAGAAATAAAGGTGAGAACTTCAGTTCAACTTCATACAGTATTATTTCCATACTATAGCATGCATCTAACTTAATATTTTGTATATTTTAAAGAACATGAACAAAGTAATTTTTCAATCCTATTCTTTGTGGAAGCTTAGACTTAGTTTGTTTCCAATTTGACATCAAAAAACAAATTAGAAGATATTTTTATTACACGTCAGTACAGAATACAGGTATTGCCTCATGTAGTTTGCGCAAAATTGAATTATAACATATATTTGCATAGTGGTACTATGGCTATCTTTAATAAAAACACATCATAATAAATAATACAGGACATTACCCACTATTTATTTATTTTTTGCAACACAAAGTATTATCAAAATGAATAAAAAGGAGGTCCACGTTTGCTCTATTTTTTTTATGGCCCCTTTTTTTAGATATCACGTCTATGTATGGTTGATCCCTTTAACTTGGCTTTTTAAATTCTTTGTTGAAATTTTTAACCTCTGTGAACAATACGGGGAAAAAAAAAATCTTGGGATTTGAATCCATGCCTCTAAAAGAGAATCATACCTTGACACAGTAGGAGTTAATATTCAAGTTTTTACTTGAATTGGATAACTTTCAAATACATCAGATTCAATTAAAAAAAAAAAAAATATTGAACAAGCAGTCTTAAAATGTGCAAATAATGTAAATGCAAAGAGAAGGTGGCAGAGTGTTCCAATTAGCTGGACTGCTTCATAACTGGCAACCTGTGAGCCTCAGTGTGTGTGTCCTACAGAACAGGCAATAAATGAAGACCTGAGAGAACATTGATAGAACATATCGATATCAATAGGAACACTCACAGACCCTTCAGGAAGCAGAAATGCATGCCTTTTATGTTAAAAAGGAAATTAGTGTGATGTATGGTGTGACTCGCTATTCGAACGAAGAGAATCCACTCACTTAGCACACTGTGTGTGGAGGGCTTTAGGGGATGATTTCATCAAGCTGTGCATACCCTGCCAGGATAGATTGTATTAGAGCATTTTACAGCCCTGGACTGTCTGAACCACCTATCCTGGGATTACCACCTAAACAATACTGTAAAAAAAAAAACAGCAGTGGCTTATGTCAGCAGGGTATAGGTTGATCAAAGTAACTTAGCAACATAGAACACACACACACACACACACACACACACACACACACACACACACACACACACACACAGATGCCTATGACTTGAGAAAAAAAAAACGTTTAAATTGTGTTTGCTGCAGTATTTTAGTTTAGTTTATTCACTTTGTGCAACACTTATTTGTATACATCTACAGTAAATGAGTTATACTTCAGGTATAAAACAGGACAGGACAGTCCTCCTATGACACAATAAAGTAACCTCATGAACCTAAGCTATTCATTTTAACATTAACTGAGGGACCAGACAAAAGGAGTGATAGAGCTGCAAATCTGAAAACACCACAAGTCAGCCATCAACCACAAACCAGGAAGAGGAGAATCAAGAAGACAGTATTTCAGAATCCACGAGGAGCCCCATTCTGTCAGTTGAGGGTTAAAGTTTAATAATACATTTTCTATATTCTCTTAACAATATGGAAACAAGTATCACATTAACAGTCAGAACATTTACAGCATTTAAACCGTTTAAATTGTAAGAAATACAGTGCAGTATATGGACTCCAATGCTTTCATACCAGAATCTGAAGCTTGTATACCCTCTACTGGTGCTTTTGTGAACTTCCAGGGGGGAAAAAAATACTAGCAGGTCTTTGGAGTTCCCCACAAGATTGCATTGTATAGTCATAAATAAAATGTGCAGAAAATGACTACTTGTCATATCTCAAAAACAAATTATATGTGTACACAGTGCTATTTCTACTATGTATTTACTCATATATCCATTATTCATTGATCGATCTTATGCATTATACAGTACAAGGCCAAATTAGTAATTGTAGATCTGTGTATACAGTCTATTACTTTTGATTATTACCTGTCTGATAAACAGTTTAGGCAAAGGCAAATGAAGGATATAAGTAACGTACTTACTTGTAGTAAAACTCTTATTTTTTTTTCTTTATTTTCCAGGAAAATACAATGGATGTTCAAAGTGCTTCAAACAAACTAAGCTCCCCTCGTCAAAACCCTGGGGCAGTTCAAATGAGGATTAAGAGTATCACAGCTAACTGTGACAGACTGAGCCAGACCAAGTCTATGGTGCTGACTGATCCTGGACACCCTGCTAAAGCTGTAAGTTCATTATACATCTTTTTTCAATGAATCATTTAAAATAAAAAAAAAAACAGGACCCAGTCAAATACATTTTCATGGCCAATGTCAGATTATAGAGAAAAGTAAAAAAAAAATACATCTAAACTCAGTAAGTAATGATTTACTGTTAATGTAATACATGATTGAATAATAACAGTAGACCTATCACCTTTTGCACAGAAGTTCCTTTTTAAAGTAGGGCTAAAAGTTTGGTTTGAATTGAACTTCAAAGAACATACATGTACAGTCAGTTTTAATTACTTTCCTACTACATTACACGTCTATTTGGTTTAATTGGAAATGTTCTTGTTCAAAAAGCTACCTTTGACCCGTAAATGTAAGTATGTTTGTCTATGTAAAACAAGAATATTTGCTATCTTTTTCAGATCAGGTAGAGATGTAACTGTAATGAAATATGGGCAATTAAGTTACGCACAATATAACATGCAGTTACATTAGCAAATGTCTTCAATAATCTTGTAAATCATTGGAAATTACCTTATAGACTGCATGTGATTATTATTATTATTATTATTATTATTATTATTATTATTATTATTATTATTATTCACAATGATCATAGGAAGTGGTTATCAAAAACGGTAACATTTATTTTTGATAGATTATTTAGATTTTCACTTTATCAGAAAACAGGAAACTTTGAATCATAATGCTTCAAACAAAAGATTTTTTGTTTTTTTTTACTTTTTGTTACTCAACGTATATTTTTCAAATATATTCTTGCATATATTAGAACAATAAAACAATTGATGACTGCTAAATGTTTTAGTCAGTTATAACTTTTTGTCGCAGTTTTTGAAAGTACAGCTTTTGAATGTGTGTTGTTTTGTTTGGGGGATTTTTTTTTTTTTGACAAGCTTGAAAACATCACAGTGCGTGGTTACAAATGGAATTATTTAGAGACATTGCAAATGATCCATCTCTCCCAGAATTATACACCTCAATACCCTGCTACCAATTAACACCTACTTTATTACATGTTGGGATGTTCTTAATGTTCTTGCATGTGTTTATGCACTATTACCTTGACGGATGCCTCTTCTGCAATTAGACATAATTGGCATATCAATATGCAAAAGCTAAATGGATTAACCCTCTTATAAAGTAATGAGAATTTCCATACCCAGCTGGTAAATGGGACAGAATTACCATTTGTCATTTTTTGGCAAATAATTTTGAGACAGTTTTTCTTATCAATGTTACCTGCTTTAAGGAGTTTAGTTTATTGGTTTGCTATGGCATATAAAAAGTGTATTAGAAGAACATGGCAGTGTCTTGTGCCTATAGGATTTTTACACACCACGATGCCTTTACTCCTGAAGTTGTAATTCGGTGATTTCACAATAGGCAACTAGTCTAGAACTCACAGCTCAGTAAACAATAACTTGCTTCCACATTTACAGCACATCACGGTAATTTCCATTTGCTCTGTGCATGAGGATACACAGATACTGGTTCCCCCACACTGGTGTAACGGCAGACAGTACCAAGTTTAGCTCAAATTTGCTTTAACTACCTTTTACTACCAGACTACTAAATGAAAGTAATAATACAGTAAACATACAAACACATTTTTTGTTTAAATGAGAAAAGTTATTAGAAAAGTTGAAAGATATCTGTTTTATTGTTGTTACAAGCAGCCCATTTAATTTGCACCTGGCTTTAAAAGAAAAACAATTTCGTTCAGAGCAGTATACCTATGACTCATACTAAAAGGAAATGGGTTGTTCCACTCTGCATAGCATACGTTCACTTTACAGTATTCTCACTTCATAGTTCAGGGCTTGTGGACTTGAAAGAACAAATGAATACTGTATATCAAATAAAATAAATAAATACATTAAAAAAAACACAAAAACATAATTTCAGCTGTTTCTTTGAATTTATATTTTATATTGTGTAGGCCTATACCTTGTAGGCTACTGTTCTTTGAAAATCAAATCAAAGTATAGTTCTTGAGCACCTCCTTGGATGATAGGTCTAAACTGTAATAGCCTCTTTCCCATCTCCTGTTACTGTGCCTGCTGAGTTTCGTTGCTCTATGGTGGATAACCTGCTATACTCCACTTTCAACTCCATCTGTTTTCTGATTTCCTGCTTGTTGAAGAACATAATTCCAGAAAAAAAAAGTTCTTAACTAGAGAAATGTTTTCTTTACCACATCTTAACAATCACAGGTTTTGACCCTATTAACTTCAATTCAAGCCAGGAGTGTAGTTGGAGGCTTTGTTTGCACAAACTGCCCTCTAGTGGGCCTTGATATTCTGTAAATGTGACATTGAGCCTGGCAAGATTGATCAGACATGGCAGTTATCAGAAAGGTAATTGCCTGTATTTTTTTTTTTTCTTTAAAAAAAAATCAAATGCATTTAAAATCTATAGCCAAACCATGCTGTCAACTCCATTTAGAGATTGCTATTTTAAAACTATTGATTAGGAAGTCTATTTTAACAGTAATGTTTCTTTTATAATATGCTTTCGGAAGCATACAGATTATCAGCTTCCACTGCTGTGGGCATTGGCTAGCTAAGGTTCCTGTAGGTACTTTAGATTGAGAGCCCCGTGCATCAGATTTAATTACTTTAAGAAGCTCATCCTTTGCCTCACTTCTTTGCTTAGTGTCTTTACAATTTGACAGCTGTAAAACTTAGTTTGGAAAGAGTTATGTACCGTAATTAGTAGCAAGCAGGATTTCCAATCAAACTAGAATGAATTCGAGAACAATTCGTGGTTCCACCATCATCCAAGTGAAATAAAAAAAAAAGGAAAACTGTAATCTAAAACAATCCCCCCATTCCAAGCTTCCCCTTTCCCTCTTCAGCCTCCTATTATAGATTTCCCTTGGAAAGTCATCACATATTCCATTTTCTTTTTCTATTGTACCAAAAAAGCATTGTGTTGTGTACACAACTGATAAAACGACGAGAGGTTACGGATGTAACCCCGCTTCCCTGAAAGAGAAGACGACCAACAACAATACTTTTTTTGGATATGCCTGCCACAGGTCAGGTATTTACTGAGCATTTTTTGTCAGAGCTGCCGATAGGCCCCTCCGGGGAGTGACGTACTCGGTCCCGCCTACCGAGGGAATAAGTAGTCACCCCACGGAGACCATGTTCTCTTTTCCATCGAACCCGCGAATGCTGCGACATCGTAAGGATTGTTGGTCGTCTTCTCTTTCAGGGAACCAGGGTTACATCCGTAACCTATCATTCCCTTTCAATCTGAAGACGACCAACAACAATACTTTCAGGAAAGCATATCAAAGCCGTCGCGAGGGAGTGTGAGCGGACATCAGATGAGGGACGTCTATCATCCCAAACACGCATACAGGAGCTGTGCACTGACAGAGCCTGTAGCTCATCAACCTGCTTAGTGGAGGTGATGGCTAACAAAAATGCTGTCTTCATAGAGAGCTATTTCAACTTGGGGGTGCCGAAGCACCGAGGCTCTGAGAGCACCTAGCACCAGATTATTGGGCCGGGTGTCTAGTCTGGACCGCGTGCAGTCACACAACCAAGGCAGTGCATAGCTTGCAGCGGTGTGGAGCACTGCCTACAGACAGTAAACAGAGAAAGAAAGAAATTGAGACCCAATGCCCGAGGTATGCGACTCTACTCTACAGTACAGCACACACCTAGTCAGTGGGCCAAGTCAGCCCAGTGGCATGGATTCAACAGCCGGTGCGACAGAGCCGGGTCCCGGTGGAGGAATACGCCTCTCTTTTCTCTCTTTATTATTATTTTTTTTAAAACGGAGTGCAGTTGCACAGCGTTTCAAGCTCAGTCCTCAGAATCCGAGTTTCCGATTCCGGGGAAGTGGCAAGCCGACTTCCAGCAATACATTGCAGGGGAATTAACAGAAAAACTCAAGCTCTTTTACAAAGAATCAATCACGCTACTAGAGAGCTTAGTTATACCTACCTGATTGTGAGAAGCAAAAGAGAATGTGATCTCCGCAGAGTGACTACTTATTTCCTCGGTAGGCGGGACTGAGGATGTCACTCCCCGGATGGACCTATCGGCATTCGGCAGCATTGACATAAAATGCTCAGTAAATACCTGACCTGTGGCAGGCATATCCCAGAAGTATTGTTGTTGGTTGTCTTTGAATTCAAAGGGAACTCGCTGTGTTAAATACATGTAAAATATATAGATACATGTACTTCCATTTCAACTGCATAAACTCGTTAATAGAGATTTGAAAATACCTGTTTGATCTACATTAAAATGTTATTTATTTACAGAGTGTCAGCAACTCATCTACAGCTTTTTAACATCCCTTCTATGAAATGTATTGTGGACACATCAAAGTTTGGAAAGCTATTAGTTTAAAGATTTGTGCACTGTATTTACTTTCAAAAGGTAGATGCAACATCCTTTTTTAATCAAAGATCGCTGTATCTGTCATTACTGAAGTAAAACAAAGGATAGCATTTGCTGTAAAATATGCAGTTTAAAATGTCATAATAAAAAAAATGAAAGAAATCTGCCTTTTAATGTATTTAAATGATCTCCATTTGAAATCAGAAACTATAACCTTGTTAGCATCTGGACTGATTTCTATATTAACAACCCCTTCAGAACCTACAAAGTGATGAATAATTGACAACAAATGAAATGTTTTGATTGTCATCGGCACAAAGCATGTTTTATGTGTTGCTTCCTAGCTAATTATGTAGATGACACATTTGTCAGACCTCGTCTTCCATTAGAAACATGTTTCCAGAGGGGAGAAAAAACAGGCTACTCGTGCAGTAATTAACTAGAATGCTCAATGACCTGTGATAAATTTAAATGGATGCCAATTCAGGCATTGTTTTGCCACATAAGTATAGGCGTAATTATAATCCTGAACTGGTGTGCTAAAATGAGGAATATTACTGGAGCTGTACTTGTGCAAAAGTTGTACTATTACTGTCATTTTACCTTTTTTTATTATTTCTGATAAAATGTATTACATTTTATAAGTACTCTTTTTGTAACCAATTTCAAAGTGGAGGGAGATTTAGATTTTGTCTGCACACCAACCCATAACCCAAAATGATTTGTTTCTGAAGTGGGGAAGGTTTTACTCAGATGCCAGTAATGTGCTTGCAGTTTCATGCTGAATATTACTATTTATTATGAAAAAATAAATACACAAATAAAGATAAACATGAGAGCATGATTGAAGCCTAATATTGTAATATTGTAACTTTAAAGTCAAGAACTTACAGAAAGTCTCAAGTCTCACAAAAATATAATACAGTTAAAAACACACAAAACCCTGATATTAACAGCTAATCTGTTTATATAGAATCTGTTGAAGGCTTTTTCATTGACATTCTGAGTGCGAGATCTATACTCTCAGCAACATTATAGTTTCCATTTGGGGTGTGACTTATATTTAACACTATAACAGTGTTTTTAAAGTAATAGATGCATTATAATCCACTCTATCAAGAGCAAATTCTTTAGAAGTCTATGCTTTAAAGTCTGTCCAGGCCACCAATTATGTATGTATGTATGTATGTATGTATGTATGTATGTATGTATCTATGTGTATGTGTGTGTGTGTGTGTATATATATATATTGTTTTCAATTTTTGTAATGTAAATAATCGCTTTAGGCCTATTATTTTAAATGTTTCGCCATTATTTATAGCTGCTCTGGCCTCTCAGCTTAAGTGTACATGCTGGTTTTATATACTCGTTCACCTTCTATCATTGACTGACACAGTTTTTATTATTTATTTACTTACTCTGTACAGTACAATATGATTCTTTGTTACGTTTGTGAAAAGCTTGAAATGTTAGCTATAATCTGTGTTCGATGTGCATTCTGGGAGCTGTAGTTCAAACTGGAGAGCGTTCCTAAATGATTGTATTGTTACAGGTCCAGTCAGAACTACACAAAAACGGTTACCAAATCGTACAACTGCGCATGTGTAGCATTCCTTTTTTTTATATTAAAATACACATTTTTAAAGCTCACCACCCACAAAAGGCATTAAACACTACTTAGATGCAGTAACTTGCCAATACTATCTTTTGAAAAACAAAAATAAGGCAAAGGCTCAGACCAATACTTTACGTGTTCCTCCAAATTGTTTTAGCCTATGTTATGTTCACTGAAGATTTGCCTAAAATAGTATATACAGTATATAGTGTTGGAATGTCATGCAGCAGCACATGTGAGAAGGATGGGTGCTTAATTCGATTTGTTAAATAGAAATTCAGCAGTGATTGGTGGGGGTTAGCTAATAATAGCGTCAGTAGTAAGCCCAGTGAAAGGTTTGTTTACCTTGCCAGGAGTAGAAATTATTCTGCTAACAAGAAACGACAGACCTTCTACATTGTGTGGGGGGGGTGGGCAGATGACAGTAGGTCTGATTATCCTGAAGACACTGTCAGCCAGGATTGATTTCCACTTTCCCGCTTTATGTAAGCGTTCCTGTAATACAGCTGACCCTGGATCGCATTACCTTGTCATTTTGCTACATGGATCAAAGAGAAGATGAGCTGGAAATAGCTGGGCTATGACCTTGAACTCGCTGGAGAAGTGAGAAATGACAGCATTTTTGTAGTTTACACACTGAAACAAAAAACCATATCACCATTTTCAAGCATTCTTCACTAAAGCAGTAGAGGGCAGGACAACACTACAAAAAGCAGGGGTCCAGGGATAATATTCAGATTATCAGGATGTTTTTTCAAAAGGAAGATATGGCCTTGCTGTAAGCCCTGTAAGATGTTGTTCCAGTCAGGTCTTTTTGTACTCGATAAGACCCAAAATCTTATACAGCATTTGCAGTTTCTTATGTGTGAAAAATGATGTGAAGTAAAACGTGCTATTCTTATGTGCAACTTTTGTGGTCAACCCCAAAGTTTCTCAGCAAAAGCACAAGAACTGTATTTCCATTCTTGCCATTTTCTTTTAAGTCAAAGGGTTAAGTAATTAAAATGTCTTTATGTAGGTTAAAGAAAGCTCCCAGTTTGAACAACATACTTTTGGGTCGTCTATAGACCATTTCTCCTCAGCTATGGGGTCTTCAGTGTTAAAGCCTGTCACTGGCTGCAGAGTATGTGAATCATTATGGAAAGCAGTGGTCTGGTTAATCACAGGAAAGAAGGTGTTGAAGGCCTGGAAAGAATTTCACTCTCCAGGTGAAATGGCCGAGGAAATTCAAAAATGGACAAAGTAAGGTATATCTATCTCAACATGAAAATGAAAGTGACCCCCCCCCCCCCCCCCCAAAATAAATAAATAAATAACTATAAGAGTAATAAATAAGGTGACCACATGGCTCTGTGTTCATCGGGACAGTTCAGGCTTTTCAACTCAACCCAATGCATTCTGGTAAGTGTAGTCCTGCCTCTCTTAAAGGAAAGAATGGTACCTGAGACAGGTAAAACATACCAGAATGCATTGGGTTGTGAGTTGAAAAGCCTGAACTGTCCCAAACTGTCCTGCTGAACACGGAACCATATGGTCACCTTAGTAATAAATAATAATATATTAATAGTATTATTTGAATGTAAATCAGTTGTAGTTCACCTTTAAAATTGTATCTGATGATTATCAGCAAATAAGTGTATATCATATTTAACATCAGGAAACTAGAGATATATATTTTTGTTATTCATTTCTTGAATTAACAGACTTGAAATATAAAGTCTCAAGCTGTTACCTGCTTGTACTGTATTTGTAACTGATGACTTTGCCATTAGCTCATTTGATTATTAATATCATTAAGTATAAAGGTTTACTTTGTATGGTTTAGGGTTGTAAAGGTGTAGTCTACACATACATAATACAATTGATAAATTATCTACAATGTATAATCTACTGTATGTATCACTCCAAGAGGTTTATAATGGGAAATATGTGCAATGGAACTTACTGTGGGCAAACCGGTTTCCACATCCAAAAGTCCACAGTAGTTCTTTATCTTCTAAATATACATTGTATGCTGATGTGTTGATTATTAACATATATGATCATCACATTTCATATTTTCTACTTGGAAGCCTTATTCTAGCACTTCAATACACGAAGACTGCACTTGATAAGATCACATCTTATTAATGCTCTTGTTATGGTATCTTATAATGGTTCGACTGTGAGTATCATCTGGGTTCCACATAATGACAACTGCTTTGTGCCCCAGCTGTGAGAGAAGCAGTTTTTTTTTCTGTTTGAGAAATTTGGCTCATTATAGATCCCTCAGGATATCAACCCCCGTGGTCACGGACTTTTGCCAGACTTTCACTATACAGGAATCACAAGGCTCAGTATATATATATATATATATATATATATATATATATATATATATATATATATATATATATATATATATATATATACATACAGTATATAATCTTGAAGGCAGTCATGCACAGCAAAGCTTTTTCCAAAAAGAGGTGCCGACCATAAGGCACTTTATATATTAATGTCTCTGCAGAGTTAATAAATAGTTAACAGCAATGACATGTAAACCATGTATACTTTGCTCGATGACGCTTGTAGAGACGAGGTTGGTCGCACACTTTTAGACTTGACCGCTAATATTATGCATCAGATTACTCTTACGAGAAGAAGAGCTTTTTGAGTGTGCGACCAAACTTGTCTCTATGAGCATCATCGAGCAAAGCATATATTGTTTATATGTCATTTCTGTTAACCATGGTTTAACTCTGCAGAGGCATATATACATGTATATATATATATATATATATATATATATATATATATATATATATATATATATACAGTATATATATATATTTTTGTTGAAATATCTCTTAACAAAAGCTGCTAAATGGTAGGTGACATATGTTACTCATAATATTTAAATCCATTGTTACATTTTTACAAGCAACATAAACTTACCCGTTTGTTTGCCATTCATTTGAGGTAATTGTGAACTAATGTTTATGGTGTTTTGGGCACTAAATTTTGCCAATACGGTACATAACCATGATAAGCCCAGAAGATGCCATCAGACTGGAACCAAGATCCCCCTATAGCAACTATTGGTATTTTTTTCCCCATTTAATCTTTTACTGTAATGCTATGAATATTGTTGTTAAGTGCAGCTTGCCAGACTGCCCTACTTCCTCTGAATCACCCTGTATACAGTCAGCTCTCATTCAGTCAGTAGATGAGCCTACAGCTTTCTAAAAAGCATATCCCTCAGCCTTGATCTCTGTAAATGGACTTTGACAAGTAGAATGTCTCCTCCCCCTGGACAGGTGGCCATGTCCAGCATAGAGAGTTCCCTGTCTCATATACTACTCTTGTTTTTGACACAGAGGAAGAGTGGATGAGCCAAGCCTAGCAGCAGATGTATGACCTCTTATCTGATATCTTAAACATTGCTTTCTACACTTGCAAAAACATACCCATTTCTTTAGTTCCCATGACCTATTTTGTGGAAATATCTCTTAACAAAAAGATTAAGGCTGCCTAATGGTAGGTGACATAGTAGTGTCCTGAAGTGTTTTCCTTCCTAATATTCTACATCTTCAGTAAAATAGCTTTCAGAAGAAATATTGAAGTTTTTGGCATTCTTTGCTTCAGGGGATGTGAGATTGTCGAAATACATTCTTTTAAGTTTAGGAGCAATTCCTCAGGAGCGTCGTATCACTGCTCTATTTGTGTGTTAGGTAAGGGTGATTTTTTAAAAAAATCCACCTTAAGGTCTTTGAAAATTACAAATGTTCTCTTACATATTATTCTGTCCCCTTGCTTTAAACATTGTAATAAACATTATATATGTAAAGCCTTCAGAGTTATTTTGCTTTGTTTTGCACATAAGCATCAGTGCTTATGTGCACTGGTAATTATTTTCAGTTTTGTACTTATTTTCATCAGAATTCTGACTTGCGAACTGTATTCAAAGCTAGTTATTAGCTAAGGATTACAATGTAGTATATTACTTGCGTACTGTGTGATAACATCACTTAGTTACAAGAACAGTATTTTTATCCAAAGTGATTGGCAAGTCTTATCGTTTTCTGCCATGAAATGGAATTACAACTCGTTGACTTACTGCATAAAATGTATTTAGAAGTTGTCTGAGAGCTGGTTGATGCCAAAACTATTTTATTTTATGTCTACAAACATATCTGAAATCTTCAAGCAGTACTGCAGGAACACATGCATTTCTTAACACATCCTTCATTTCTGAATTTGAACTGTGCTTCCCAGACATACAGTAGTTTAGGTGTATGAGGTAAATATCAAGTACAGTCTGTAATGAAAAAGGGATGTCTAGCATGAACAAGTGGTTACATACAAATTAACAATCTACTGGAAAAACAAATGGGCTGAGACATACTTTCAAATATTGCGTTACTTTAAAATATTGGACAAATACAACAGTTTAATGTTTTACTGGTGTATTATTATTATTATTATTATTATTATTATTATTATTATTATTATTATTATTATTATTATTGAGTGCACTTGTTTATTATGTCTCTGCAAATAGTCAAAATACATTTTTAAAAAAATAAGGATTCATCATTTTGTTACCACTTGATTTATTTTTCTTACGCAAGTGTAAAAATAAATGCATTGTCAATGAAGATAGAAATACAATCAAGTTCAACCATTAGGATAGTTATATGAAATATACTACATTTCTAATTTCAAATAGTATCTCCCCTGCTGAGTTATGCCAATATATACTGTAATTAGCTAAAGTTGTAATGTCCTTATTTTAAAGCAGAGGCAGCTTGATGTTAATCTGATATTGTGGGAGTTGAACATTAATAACACCGCGCCTGCATTTCTTATGTGGCAGTGAGAAAACAACAACAGATACACAGAATGTAGAGAAATTCAGCATGACAAGTATATTGTGGCACTATAGTAAATGAGAATGATGTCAAATGTGTATAATTTTAGGATTGCTGTGGAGTTTGTCATTAAATTAAAATGAAAATATGCACTAAAACCATCAATGTTTTTCTGCTTGTTAAATTCAGATATCTCGTCATAGAAGAAATCATTCCCAGCATAATTTGGCAGATATTACTGCTGGAGAGAAGCCTGTAAGTATCGTATTTCATGTTTTATTACTATCTATCTATCTATCTATCTATCTATCTATCTATCTATCTATCTATCTATCTATCTATCTATCTATCTATATATATATATATATATGAAAATAGGTTAGATAAGAAGTATCATAAATCTGTTTCTGTGTGATCAGTCTCTTGTATATTCTTAAGTCGTAAGGTGGTAATGGTTTTGAGAATATACATTAACCACCTAAACTCTTTAGACCTACAAAGCTTTAGGGAGAAAAAGGAGAACCTTCCTAGATTGTAATGCACACCCTGTGTATAATGTGAACTCTGAGTATAATGCAAATCACTGAGTTGGGTTGCATCGCTTGTATAACATGCATCTCTTGTATACTACCTTAGCAACAAAAAAACAAAAGAAAAAAAAAACATATAGAATTCTTTAGCCCAAGTGTACTGTGTTACTTGTATATAACACATATCCTGAATACAACACACATAAATCATCCTAAAATGTGATCACATTATTATACAAAAATGAAGTTACACACACAACCTTTTGTCAACGAATGAACACATTTTTAGTGGAAAAGTTTCATTTTGACATCAGTTCACAATTATATCAAGTTGATCCATATACATAGTGCAGTACTGTATTTCAGATTTGGGAATTTTATGTCTAGACTAACTTAACTTAGTGAGCATTATTAGTATTTTTGAAGTTTAATGGTTTGAATTGATTTCAAACAATCTGTACTCTAATGTTTACCTTTGGAACTGTTTTCATGTTGTAAATGTGTGTCTGTTATTAAAACCCACTGGAAATGAAAGTACATCTTGTTAAAAAAAAAAAAAGGAAATCAAATAAAAACAAAATACATAAGCCAGAATTAAATGTTTTATCCAAGTGCTTTATCTCATCTTATAATAAATATTTAAAGGGCCCTTCATTGTGCTAGTGACAAAAGTTTGGTTCGTGCAGCAATCCTAAATCTGAAAGTTGCAGGGAACAAGAACTATAAACTTCAAACTGAATTTCAAACTAAATTATTCAAGTCTAGCTATTCATCTCAATAATACTGCAACTATAGCTAATAAGGGAAAAGGAACTAAAATTAACTGTCAAACTACAAATACAAATTAAGTTGACATTTCCTGTTCAATAATGCAGACTGTCTTACATAGAGGCTCTTGTTAACCTTCTTTAAAACTATAGAGATAAAAAGTAGACTTCTGTTTAGATACAGTGCCTCAGTGGTTTTCTTTGAATCATCTGCTGCTTGGGAGCTACAAACGGTTCAGAAAAGCAGATGTATATTTTTGTGTGAACTCCCTCTGATGGCAGATAAATGTATGAAGACTTAACAACTTGAAACAGACCTTACTGGTCAAAGGATCAGTCTCTGAGCCTTAAGGTCTTCAGATCATGCACAGTAACTGATCAGCTAATATTCATAGTCATTGATCTTCTTAACAATGCCTGCAAATCCTTATTGTGACATCCCATGCTCTCTAATGGATGAAGATTGATATTTGCTGTACGCATATCTTGTACGTTGATAAGTGCCCGGTGGTTACCTCTAATCAAGCTGAGAGAGTGCTTCTTCTGCAGTCTTTGCTGTGTCAAGTGTGTTAGGAGAGTCAGGTCTGTAATACAACCAGTGCAACAGAAAGTACGCTCTCAACTTGATTAGAGGTAGTCACCGAACACTTATAAACATATTGTAGCAATCTCGGTTAACGTAGACAGCCGCATAACACAGGGCAGGCAATCCACACACAGGCGGAGGGCGGGCGTGAACCCGGGCCCTCTCGCACTAAAGCATAGCGCCGATACTGCTGTACAAGAGCCGGCTCCACTGCAAGGAGCATATATCAGGCTTATGTCTTTGTGTGTGATTATATCACCTACCAGCCCTGGTGCTGCCTTCCCCCATGCATGCTACACTCCCTTACTCTCCTCAAGTCCACCCCAGACTTGCTCACCAGGCTACAGTCCGACAAGTGCGTGCCGGGGTACCTGCGTCCACTTCTGACACCAATGTAGCGATCTCGGTTGATGTGTTTTTTTTTTTAGTATTTATTTTTTATTAATGCCTATTTCCCCTGCTTAGAAAAAGCTTGTCCTCGAGCGTAGAGCAACTGAGCAGCAAACATCTGAACTGAGCAGCATATATCTGAACTGAGCAGCATATATCTGAACTGAGCAATGAATGACCCCTACTGGCCGAATAGGCACATTGTATGTGTGCATAAACATATGACTACAAAACCCAACTAGGGGGATTACCTTTTAGCGAAACCGTAGCATGTATGGCTGTTGTGCCAAGAGTCAGCGGTTCAAATCCAGACTGCAGTAAGTAAAAAACAGTTAACCAAGATTGCTACAATATTATAAGTCATTAAATAATTATTATTTTTTTTTAAACTGTGGTGGTTTAAACATTTAGAATGCTTTGTCAAGTGTGGGAGCTAGACAATCAGTGTAATTGTAAGCGTAGTTGTTGCCAATGGGGGATGTGGCTTATAATTTAAAAAGTTATGGATGTATTATAATCCTCTGTCAAGAAAAAAAAAATCTTTAGTTGATTGTTAATATATATTATTATTTATAACTAGCTGTCATGTACTATTCGGAATAGTGTTGCAAAATAAAAAAGGTTGTATTACATATGTTGTATTCCCTCACAAAATGCATGTGTATATATATGCCTTTGTTTCAAATTATACGGAATAATAATGATTGTCTGCTGGTGTTCAAGTTGTTTGCAATATATATATATATATATATATATATATATATATATATATATATATATATAGTAACAAATCTGCCTCTTCAGGTTCAGGAACTTTGTTTTTTAGTGCGGTTGTTTTTATTCAAACAGACTGGCTGCTTTCTTTAAATACCCTGCACCTGGCTCTAATTTACAGTGATAACCAGGTGCAGGGGCTAATTACTACTAAAACAATTAAACATAATTACAGCTTTCCAGCCTGTGTTCTTCTGGGAGGTGTAGTCCTTTGCTTCACAGGACTACACTTTCTCACAATATATATCCTTTCATCTTGAAAATGTCACCTCCATCTTCTATACAATTATCACTATATATATATATATATATATATATATATATATATATATATATATATATATATATATATATATATATATGCAGTTCTACCGCAATACTGCTGTTTTGAAAAGTTAATCTGTAAACATACTACATACACTGCAATACTGCAGCACTTTTTTATGGTCTTTTGAGGACAATACGTATTAGAGTAGATAAACAATATTAGTTGAAATACATTGAAAGCATATTTGACCAGAAAAAAAAACTATAGTATGATTCCATAGTTAATGTTCAGTAGTCAAAAAGACAGCATCAAAATAATGCTGTTATTTTGAAAGGGACAAACTCTCTCTCTCTCTGTCTTAAATGTTCTCTGAAGATCTTGTTTACAATGATCACTCAGTTACGTATTTCACTGTAATATCAAACATGGAATTTTTCAGTTCTTCAGTTTATTTATATAAACTACAGTGTACTGCTATGCTTTTTTTTGTTTGTTTGCAGGATATAAAAAAATGTGAATACCTGAATAAAGCCAAAATTGCTGAGGGTGGCAAAAAGTTAAGGTATGTTGAAAAATAAACTTCTTTAAAATATATTTCAGATGATGTTGATGTCAATTAGACAAACCTAGATTAGATTTATTAGATTTTGAATCTGTTGTTAGTTATCTCCAGGGATCTGTTTGCTGTGGAATAACACAGAAAAACACAGAATTTCTATTTTGTCAGAGATTTTTTTGTTTTAGACTTGGGGAGGGGCAAAAAACATGCAAGGCTTTGTTTGTTTATTTGATAATAACCAAACCAATACACGTATCATATATAAACATTAACACAGGCCACTTTGCTTTAAATTGACATAAACAGACCTGTCTAATAAAAGTGCTTCCGGTGTTCAAGTTCAGTGTTGAATGAGGTTTCAGTTTACTTCAGTCAGTATCCCGAGCTGTTCAAAGATGCCGAAAACAATAAAAATCACCCCTAAAGATCGGGTCAGTGAGTTTGGCAAGGACGAATTCCATGTCAATGTTTTGTACTTCATGCAGCAAGGCTGTAGATTACACTCACAGGCAGACCATTGTAGAACACATGGGAAGCGCTAAACATAAATTGAATGAAAGGAAACGTAAACAAGATGAGGCCGAAACAGCAGGGCCATCGAAAACACTGAAACAGACCACTGTGGTTGGAGCATTTCAGCGTCTCACAACTGCCAAAGAACAGCGTGAAACTGTTGTTTCAGGTTTTGTCAAAATGTGTGTAAAAGCCGACATTCCTCTGTATAAAGTGGATCAACCGGCAGTTCGAGATTTCTTGAGCAATAACCATCCGAATGACGAATACTAACTGAGTTGAACTATATATATATATATACACACACACACACACATACACAAACAACAGGGAACTATTTGTAATATTTGAAATAAAAATTGATTAATGGTTAATGGCACTGGTAGCTTGTAACTTGCTTAGAATTTGAAAGTGTAACAATTTATATTTGATTTATTTATTTAGCAGACACATTTATCCAAAGAGGCTTACACATGTTATACTGTAATACCAGGTTACAGTTAAAGAATAATTATAGTTATAAACTAAAATTCAATATAGATACACATCAAGTGTAACAACAACAACGATAAATACTTCCTGCGTTAACTGTTACTCAATAGTGCTGTCTGTGTGTCTTATGTGGCAAGGAAAACTCAGTTTAGCCTTTTATTTTACACATGGAATAACACAGATTATTCTTTTGTCTGAGAATTTAATTTTTTTTCATTGCGGAAAACTTGGATCCCTGGTTATCTCTGACTGAGCTATTTATATATATATATATAGATTACAACGTCCATTTTGTTTTACATATAGAATTACAATTGTCCTTTTGTTCTCCATCTGGTGCAACCACATTGTAAACACTAAGATGCTGTACAAACACATGCTCTATTAACCTGATGCCAGCAAATATCAGTGAAATGAAAGTTAGTACAATTTATCATTTTGGCATTTCTACTTATTTTCTGTAATGTATTTGTATCTGTATTTGTTGATATCTTATCCTAAACCTTGTGTTGTTTACTGTTTTAGTTGACACAAGATACTGATGAATGTGTAGATGTGGTTTATTGAAAGTGGTTTACATATTAAGTAATATCAATGTCAGTTGGTGATAAAATAAAACATGGAAATAAATACCTGTTTTATTATTGAGGTTATCATATAGCAACAATGTATGTATCAAAGATTCAATCTTCCATATCAAAGTGGATAATGCACTTGTAAATGCAAGGTTACTCTGAATAATGTGCAAGTATATTACATGAGACACTAAAACAGGCCCAACAAAGTAGGCTATGAACCTAACAACAAATCTATCATACATTATTACTGGATATATAAGACACGTATTAGATTTTGAGAAAGTAAATTAATTTAGCGGGAAATATGCATACAGTTTTTAATATGTAAAGTATTTTTTTTTTTTTAACATATTTTCAAATTTTATTAAAATGATACAGAAACAATAGTTGTGACACATATTTAAAATGTATTTGGTTTGCTTACAATGTATTTATCTATTTTTTTATGTATTTATTTATTTTTTAATCTGATTAATTACATCTGACCAGTCTCAGATTTCTGGGATTTAGATATACGGTTTGGACTGATGTTTCAAGGGATAACAGGTTTTGTCTTATTTTTATTTAAGATGGTTTTAATGCTAAATTATATATTACATCTTATACCGTATATTCAAAGTAATTTCCTTCTCATTATAATTTAGATCTATTTTTTAATACTTTGCCCTGTATTCTACTATTTCTGTTTTGAAGAGCAATTTTTACCCTTCCAGCTTCCACATTCAGTTCTAGTTCTTTTTTGCCTTCCTGATGTTACTGTCTGTCTTATCTAGCTGAGAGGTTAAGATGTTATAATCTGTCCCCAATAGCCTTAATCTTTGACAGAGAGGGCTTTTTTGCATATCATACTTGCGTTAGCTGGTGTTCATCATAATCCTACCACCGAGCAAGGGGAGGTCATATTTGTCAAATTTAAAGCTTAATTTAATGTTTAATATGCATATGATTTTGAACCTCAAATCTTGCAAAGTATAGGGTAAACAAGTATGAAATTAAGTATCTTTTGAAAAAGTAATCATAAGTGTGATATGAATAAATATTGTTGGATCCTGTAGAGTGAGCCATATCTCTTAGTTAATATGTACATATCATTGTATTTATTTATTTTTCTGTAGAAAAAACTGGGCCTCAACCTGGGTTGTTCTAGATGGAAAGAAGCTGTTATTTTACAAAGAAAGCAAACAACAGGCTTTAACAAATTTGGTAGGTATTTTTGTTATTACAACATGTTGTGTTCTTTTAATATTTAATTCTAGTTGTATCTTCTGATATGCCACATTTGATTTCAGGGGTTAGCAGTATATTACAAAAGAGTAAAAAAAAAAAAAAAAACACAACATCATGAAGTTTCATTTAGTTTTCACTCAGTAACCAAACTGAATGCTCTCTTGGTTCACAGTTTTTGATCAAAGCAAGTAGACCACAGTTCCAACATCCAAGAAAATAACATTGTTAAATACAGGTTGATAATGTGTTAATTTCCATCCTTACAATCATATAATTATTGTGTAAGTGCTTGTTATCAGTATTAGTAAATGGTAACTACAGTGTAACTACGTGTAGTTAATGTACCTGCATTCTAAAGTGTATCCGATGTTCCATTACCTGCAGACTATACAAAAAAATAATAAAATAAATCTTCAGTAAATGACTGTATTTTGGAAGGCATCATTTCTAAACGTTACTCTTTAAACAGACACTCATACCATTCTTGGAATAAAACTACTCCTTTTAATCCTCAGGCACAGTTTGAAAGAAAAAAAAAAATCTGACAGACCTGGATATGCTCAAATAGAAAATAACCAAGTGAGGCAGCAAAACTCACCTTGTAGCTAAAAACAAAAAGCTCACCTCTGTAGGCTCAGAAGCAGGAAAAGCTAGCCTTGAAGCTATCTGTTATGACATTGTGATCAGAATGGGGCAGAGTCTGACAGTCCTTCCCTCTCACCCCCCTGCTGTGTGGAGCTGTCAGGGGTGGGTCAGACCTGCCAGGCTGTATCTGTATGACAGGCGGCTGGGAAGGTGCTCTCCAAGCAGGAGTCACAATCAATAACCTCTCTCAGATTGGACAATTGAGGACAATCTTTTATAGTTCTTGCCACTTTAGTTTCAGGGGAAATGTTGTCACCTATCAAAAAAGATATGGTCTCTGCAAAGCAAAAAAAAAAAAAAAAAAACTGTACATAACATTTACAACCAATTTGATCCTGGCAAAGTCATGTTTTCCTGCATGAAAGCAAGCAGGAGTTGACTTGCTTAGTGCCAGCTTATAAAGCTTGAAAATGTTTAGCTGGAAAGGATGTTATTCTGGGAAAACGGGTCTTGGTAAATGTACTGTTATAAACTGTAGAAATTGAGATCTATTACAAAGAACCACATATAACGGATTTCCAGAAAAAATAAAAAAATCTGTTTTTTAAAACCCATTTTCCTGGCACATGTATGAAGCCTTGCTGGAATAATTAGACTTCAGAACTGTGTAGCAGGTTTCCTTTTCTTGTAAAATGAGAGAATGTCAATGTACAACACAAACCACAGATCAATATATGGCATTTACAGTTTGATTTTCAAAGTGTTCTACAACTGACCCTAAAAATATGATGGATTGGATTGGAGGTTACTCACAGTAAACAAGCTGAGGTTGTTTTGTATGTATTTGGAAGTTTGTCAGTACAGTAATTGGCCAGCAATGTAATTAATTTTGAGAAGACAACAAGTCTCGTGGATTTCATACGACCACTACGCATAGCATTCCATGTATCATTATTATTAACCCCCAACCTTGAATGCATGCTGTTTAAAACAACATTAAGGGGGCTCATTTGAGTCAAACCATTCATATGCCCATCTCTGATAAAGGCAACCACAGGAAACAATCCTTCCTTGATCAGAATAGAAAATGGTAAGAGGTTCCTTGTTGATTTTAGTTCAAGCAAGAGGTCCTAATAGCATAAGGCTCTTCAACCTAGTCCATTGTTGGAGCCAGCCACCATGGATTCTGTTAGAACTTGCTAATTTTGGAAATTAGTATGTTATATCTGAACAAAGTAAGTAATCAGTGATCTAGAGAGAGGACTGACCAGTGCTTGATCTGCCACCCTTGGTGGTCTGCAAAGATAATCCTCTGTGGCTCTCAATCATGTAGCAGCCATCAGTCTTTGTGCCCCTCAGCAGTTTCCTATTGTTCTTATTCTCACTGTCATGTTGCTTACATAATTATGAATAATTATTAATTAATTCAGAAACTTGTCAATGTTACATTCACAAGGCTACATTCAGAAACTTGAAACTGGATTCAAATTTAAACAATTGTGCAATTAAGCATTCCGGTTCTAGTAAGTGCATGAATAGAAAATATTACACACTTGCTGTTTAAACATTCTTCTTGGCAGTCTTGTGTTGTAATTAGGTGTGAGCCGCATACAGGTATTCAAGATAAAAAATGCATCTCAATCTCTGTAGGGCCGAGAAACAGTAATTCAAACAGCAAATAGTCCAGGCATTACTTTTTGATGTGAATACAGTACATTCTAATTGTGGTAACCTGAAAGTAAATACTATTTTGAATATTATCTGAAATAACAATGTCAAGTAACAGCTGAAAATCCTTGTGTGCATGCTGTGTTTATATGAAAAAACATGTGTTTATATTGAAAAAGCTACATATTTTACAACCTTTTTCTAATGTTTATTTAAATTTAAAACATTCCTTCAACCTTCATCTAGCCAATGAAGTATACAAGCACAGTAATAAATCGCCTAACTGTTCAACAACACGTAATTCTAGGTGATTTATGTTAGGAATCATTTGAAATATATATTTAGAACAAGTTTAATAAAGCTAATATATAAGAAGTTTGATTTTAAAACATTGGTTATCTTAAACGCCAGAGATTTATTTATGAAGCCTGCTTCTTACATTTTGTGTTACAATAACCCAAAAGGTAGACAATCATTACTGCAATTCTGTTAAGATAAAGCAAAGAAAGAATTTCACAACAGTGCTCTACTGTTTGTTAAATTAAATGAGGTCTTCCCACAATAGCTTCTGCACTCTTTAATTCTTCAAGTCCAAGCAAAAGAAGAAAGGTAGAAAATCAAAACTTAGATTTTTAAACTTTAATCACAGAGACAATTAAGATTCACCCAAAGTAATTTGGAGCCTATGACTGCAATTCATTTGATCACCAAGGGATACACGTTATAGGGCACAGAGACTGTTTTAGAATATTTTACATGTGAAAAAAAATAAAATAAATTAAAGTAAAAGGATTTGTTTAAAACTATTCAGCATGAGATTGTTTCAGCTGTGACACTTGAATTCTCCCGTTTTAAAAACAATCTAAATAATCTGAATTGTATTTCTATTATATTTCTTGGGGATAGCCTATCTATACACAAATGCCATTTGTTCTTTCTTTCAGAAAACTGGATGCAAACCCGAGAGCGTAGATCTTTATGGTGCTCAAATCGAATGGACAACCGAGAAGTCAAGCCGAAAGAATGTATTCCAGGTAGGACAATCTGCACACAATCTGCACACTGTACCTGTAAGAAGTATTTTTTACAGCAGGGCCCAGAAGCTGCTGGCTGTTAAAGAAGGGGGCATTCAGAATGCTGGACAAATTGTCCTATCGTCGTGTTGTGTGGCATTCAGTGGTAGACATACTAAATCAAGAACCTCAAAAACAATTATAAAGTTTTCGTAATAGTGATGAGGAGGAACCTGCAAATATTGATTTATTTCAGCCGTTTATAAGTTAGCCATATATGCATACAATTCAGACTACATTCCATTACAGTGCTTGTTATCCAGCACATTGTTATTGCATACATTCAGATATCACATGGAAATAGGGGAGTAACTTATCTACAGTTGTGCTTTTTTGTTGTTGTTATAATGGCATTTAAGTGAAATTACAAGCCTCAAAATGTTGTGACTTATACAAGTTTTTATGGAGTCATCTAACATATATCTAATATGTTTTTAAAAATGATCAGGTCATTCCTTTTTGGATTTTTTTTTCCCCTCAGTAAACACTGGCTTTAATAAATATCGTTCAGGCAGAATGCTTAAACAAGGCACTGATCCAACTGACTGTGGTTGTCCTGTTTATTTATACTGATGCTAAGATTTAAAATGAGGTACGTCTCTTGGATACAGCGGAAGAAGAGTAAGCATTAGCCATTCAAACAAAAAAAAAACCGGTATGTTCAAAAGGAATTGCATGGGTTCTTTGTATTAGCAAAATGTAACCTTTTCAAAACTCTTTGTATAGTAATGTCCCGTTTCTGTTTTTAGACTCGAATGTTGTTTTTTTTTTTTAAACTGTATTATCTATCTTAATTGAGCCTTAAATAGTTTGTATGCATTTACTGTTTGCAAAAGGCTCTCAGTGATACTTAGTTAAATAGTTTTGTGGTTTATTGATAATAAGAAATAGTAACCTGATGATTGGCGTTTGTTTTCAATCCTGAAAATGTGCCGATGTTGTAATAGCAGGAAGTGCAGCTCTTACAAATAAAGTACATCCTGGTACTTCTGTAAATTACTACTGTTATACAACTTTTTTTTTAAGTTTAGTAAACTTGGAGGTAAACATTTTAAAATTGAAATAAAGGATTAGGTCTTTGTTTAGAATTTGGAATGTTTAATTCTGAGTTCACTGCACCTAAAAACAATTATTCGCTTCATCATCATATCTTGTGATGGAGTTCACAGTGAGTGGCTTGTTGAAGTTTTATTTTTATTTTTTTGAAGTGTCATGTTAGTATACAAATAGTGGACTACTTTTGAGTCAGTAGCATTTTTGAAAGCTTCTCTAGGCTTCCTATGCTCTTTGACTTGTGGTTGTATCCTAAGGGCCATGCCATCATGTACAAGGAGAAGTGTCGTAATGCTGTAGGGTTTTATGACTAGGAACCATGTCAGGGTCGGGGGGTCAGAAGTCCTAAAAGCAAACAGTAACCTAGTTACCAAAGCAATGTCCTTACCAAGAGTTCTAGAGGAAACGGTCCTTTTCTCTACATTTTGTTTCTTACAAATATTACATACCGGAATCCATTTTGGTATTAATGTAACACACTGCGTTGTAAGTGTCATATCGTGCTTGAGGTTTAGTAATTCTACGTTATGTAATGGAAAAACAGCTGAAAAGGATGAACTTGAGTTTGGCTAGGAATATGACTTTGATAAACATGAAGGACATTCTACAAGCCTCTCTTCCTTGATTCCTGAAATCACTGGTGTTTTATTACTGTAAATCACTTTTCCTGTTTGGTCTATTTAGATTTTGTTTCAGTCGCTATAGAAAATCAGATAACAAGTCTTGTCAAAAGTGGCTTGTCATAACAAATTAGAATTGGGTACTGACACACTGCATTATATAAATCTGAATCTGACATTGGCTGTCAAAAATACTTGGTAGTCTTACTATTTTCTCTTAGACTGCCCAGCGTCAGAATAAGTGTGAGTTTGTGTTTGTGTCTTTTTTTATGCGTTTGTTTATTCACATTTTAAAAAAAAAATTGCACTAGAAGCCCAATTCAGATAACATTTTTTAGCTGGAGGGAAACGTAGCAATTAATAGAGTGAATGTGCAGTAGTATTCAATTAACACATCAATGCTGTTGATGTTCTAATTCAGTCTGAATTAATATTACTCCAAATGCACTCAATCAATTGCATTGACTTACCAGTCCCCTTAGTTTCCCTCCAGCTCAAAACATAATTAAATTAGGTGATTACTGTGTTGAGTACACTATCTAGAATTGAAGTGTTACAGAACCGCATGCTGTTCACAAGATACAGTACTTTACCTTTGCTGTATCCCATGCTGTCCATATTTGTCAACATAGTTCTGACCACATAGGAGGCTGTGTGGTCCAGTGGTTAAAGAAAAGGGCTTGTAACCACGAGGTCCCCGGTTCAAATCCCACCTCAGCCACTGACTCACTGTGTGACCCTGAGCAAGTCACTTAACCTCCTTGTGCTACATCTTTTGGGTGAGATGTAGTTGTAAGTGACTCTGCAGCTGATGCATAGTCTCTGTAAGTCACCTTGGATAAAGACATCTGCTAAATAAACAAATAATAATAATTGTTTTGATATTTTTATTTAAACACACAGGTGGATAAACATAGGAATTAATTTTACTCAGGAACATTCATCAGAAGAGTTTTTTTCATCTGAA